>NW_013665972.1:577114-609917 GCF_000517525.1 Limulus polyphemus | reverse complement strand
CGCTGTATATATATATATAGAGAGAGAGAGAGTTGATCGAATTGTATGCTTATTCAGTTGTGTGTCATCAAAGATACGAGCCGTAACAACACAGATAATATGTTTGATACATATATATGCGGTTGACGGAAGATTTCCGACCATTCGACAGTGCAATGCTACAACGAGTAGACTATGGTTGGAGTAACTGTTATAGTATTTTACTAGGAAGTATATTCGTCTAGCAAGAATGTTAAATAGCGCAATACATTTCGAAAAAGAGAACCTTAAATGTTCTCCATGGAAATGCATACACCCTCATAGAAACACGTTAAAGACAGAAACGGGCTCCAAAACCACATTCCAACCACACCAGTGCAACTCTTTGCTTAAATGATTATCCGAACGTATTTTTTAAAAATAAAGTTGGGATATCTCAGTCAGGATATTCTAACAATTCCATAAACAAGGAATTAAAATTGACGAGTGGTCACAGACCAAGAATTCGCAAGTTTTCAGCAGCTCTTCGAAATCAACATATTATATTTTATATGAGAAAAGATGAGTGAAGACTCGAAAAGGTCATACCTCACCAATCACATTCAACCACATATCTATCATGCCTTTGGTCTGCTTAACCGAGATCTTGGAAGCTAGCATCCATATCCAGTGGAGAATCTGTGGAAAGTCTGTCAAGTTGTATAGTCTAGGTGTGAATTCCCTGCTCTTTGCAGTAGCTTCTTACACTGGGCATTGCAGTGTCAGGCAATAATCATGAGCCGCTGTCTAAGCAAAATCAACCATGAAGAAAGTAACACGGGGGGGGGAGGACGTCGTTCTTATAAAATGCTATTAGCACCTGTTGCTGTACCAGATATTAATTAAATCAGAAGTCTAGCAGAAAAAAAAAACGTGTTAAACATTAAATTTGAAAAGTCTGGTCTATGACTTTAAAAGTAACATTTAATCAGTGCCTGTAATAACTCTCAACACTACTACAATATGTCCCTGTATACGATAATATCCTATAAAAATATATGTGAATTAATAAGTATAATTGTTATTAAGTTCAACATTAAAGAACATTCTTGAAGAATTAACAGAATGTTGCAGGATACCTTAACCTGATATAAAGCTGTGTTTCAAACGTAACCGACAGTTCCACTGTGTTATGTTATAATACAAATTCATACTCTTATCTGTATAAAAAGCCACTAATAATATTGAAATGGTCTTATATATCTTTGTATTTGCACTTTGTGTATTATAAAACCAGAATTTGGGTGAATATTTGGATAATTGTCTGAAAATACGAAATCGCGCAAAAACGGTAATATTAAAGAACATGAACAAATTATAAATAAATTCCATGTTAAAGAAAAACTGAGTGTAATGGCCTGCAACGTTTTTAACGGCTAGCAATATAGAAAGCTAACAGTTGCAACTAACCTACCCAGAGGCGTATATAACATGTCATGAACACCTTGCATAAAATACTAATTTATGTCACGTTTATTGCTTTTCCCTGACATTTTACTTTTGACCAACCAGTCAACTTAGATTTGTGGCTGTGGTTTAAGCAATATGCATATACCATACTCTCTATATCACATATACATGCATGTGTGTGTGTGTGGGTATATGTGTGCTGATGAGCCAATGGGACCCAGAAGTAACATAGCGGCTCATAGAATGTCTCTACGTTTTTTCAAGTTAAAAACTTTTAGCTCATAGCTCCGTCTTCTCTTGACTGATTTGAGATATAATTACAGTTTTAGACTCAGGAGGTCAAACCCTTTCGATTGATGTATTTGATCACACCCATTGTCTCATAGGTTAATTTACTTTAATCCTGCCTAAAAAAATTCAATTTGAGGGTAGGCTGGTAAAGATCCTGAAGAGTAACAATCGAATACACGTGCGCCCCACACTCGATATAGCAAATAAAAAGAGAGAAAAAAAAGGTCTCATTTATTAATTTACTCTAATTCTAGATAAAATAATTTCAAGTGCCGTAGCTATTGAGAATTCTTTCTTGTTTTACTTTAATCCATGGCCGCCTTGGTTCCAGGATCCTGTAGCAATGCTGTGGCTGCTACGGTGGTGTGTACGTCACTGAATCTAGTCTCACAAACATTAATAATACAGCTTATAACAGGCCGAGCATACTTTCTGAGTACAGAAAACTAAAAAAGCAGTACGAAAGAAGATTATTAAAACGAGTTAATATCCTTATTAATGACTCAGAAACACTGGCTAATGTTAATCCTGTGTTTTTTAACAGAATACATTGTCAGTTAGTGAGACAAAGGTTTCTACATAAACGAGAGGTCAGAAACAGCTACTTATACATGTATAATCTTCATGTGAAATATGGTGTTCCCATTAAACGATCTTAATGGATATTAATGCTATTTTACGTCTGACTTTCAGTTATTGCACAATTTATTCAAAGAAATACAAAAGGTAGTTTTACTAAAAGGTAAACAGCGTTTAAAGACGACGCTAATATATAAGGTATAATAAAGTTAGACATTTAAAACATGTTAAAACCTATTTTTATCTGCATTAAAGAAGAGTCAGTAGAAAAAGGATGCAGAAGCAAGATCGTGTAAATTAGTAGTTAGGCCTATGCAGTAAATATTGCGTAACTCACTAGAAAATACAGTAAAGAGTTTGGGGAGAAAAAACTGTTTAATTAATAAAGAGCTATAGAGCAAATATTGTGCAAGTTAATACAAAAGCCAGTACAGTAAAAATTGCTAAAATTGGCAGTAAAGAGCTACAATGAGAAAAACTGTTTCATCAATAAAATTGGCAGTAAAAAGCTACAATGAGAAAAAATGTTTTATCAATAAAAAGGCTGTAGAATAAATGCTGTTTAAATTGATACAGAGACCTGTACAGCAAAGACTGTTGAAGTTAGCCTTAAGGAGCTACAAAGAGAAAATTGTTTCATCAACAGAAGGTATAAACCGAAGATTGAATGAGTCAATGCAAAAAAATGTTGCAAAGTCTAAATTATAGGAATCAGCTGAAAGGGCCTATTTAGTAAAAACTGTTGGTGTTATCAGTAAGGATTTACAAAGAAAAACTCATTCGTTGATTGAGAGCCGAAGAACAAATAATACTGAGCTGAGGGAGTTGACTAAAAAAAAAGTCTTTACAGAGCGCACATTTTGTATTGATAAAAGGGTTGTAGCACGAAGATTGTAAGCGTAAGTAGAAAAAAGTTAAAGCGAAATCATTGTTCGTTCTGAAAACCGAACATTGTGAACATCAATAAAAGGGAAGCCCTGTTATGTGTAATCTACGGGGTGAGCAATAAAGCGAAGTTTGTGGCTGTTGCAAGAAAATATGAACTGTTTAGTAAAAATAGTGTTCGTAAATAGAAAGAAAAAATGTATACAGTGGACTCAGAGGAAAAAATATATATATGAAGAAATTTGTAGGTATCAGAAGGACAGAGGAGCTATATAGTGGAGTATGAGGGTTTCAGTAAAAAACACTGTACAGAGCATGAGACTTGTAAACGTCAGTAGACGGAGCTTCTTAGAAAGTATTACTGCATTGCAAGAATAACGGAAAGATATACATTACTTTTCTATATTGTATGCTGAGCAAACATAAGAGATTTTGTACAATCTAAACCTGTTTTAACAAACTTGCTCAAATATTTAAGAAAAACTACTTCAAAAGATCGATGATCTGTTTTATATATATATATCATAACTTTCGAGATCTTGCTAAGTACATTATATTTCCTGTATGTTACTACAATGATATAGACATATAGTTTTTAAAGATTTTTGTGATCCTACTATCGTCTAGTATGTTGACAATTAAAATTCAACAATGAAGTCTGTATAAAAAAGGGGGGTTTCAGTTTTTGCACAAAGACACACAAGGGCTTTCAACTCGTAGCAGTCCCTGATTTGGAAATTAAAGACTTCGGCTAATCTTACCTCACTCAATAGTATGTTATTTGTTCACAGTCACTCTTATAATGCACTTAATGTTTCAAAGTGCGGAGAGTATTTTTGCAACAAATATGGGACACGAACTGTGTACTTCCAGTTTCAAATTAACAATTTTAACACTCCAGAAAAAGAGGCTGGTGATGCTTTGAAAAACCCTATGGTAGTAATGAGTACTTTACCATAAACAAAATAGCAATTAACGAGGACGACATGTTTGGTTTCATGTCAATTTAATCAAATGTATTTTTAGCTCTTTCTTTAGTTTTCATATCAAAGATCACTGACACTGAAATGATATAATTTTTGCTTTTTTGATACATCGGGAAGAAGAACATCAACAATAACAAACTAAAATCTTCCATATACTATTTTTATTTTCTGAGGGTTTATAATGCTAAAACTTGGGTTTCAATGCCGCAGTAAGCAGAGCACATTGTGTAGCTTTGTGTTTAACAGCGAACAAAAAAAAATATTATTATTTATTTTATACCACAACTATTAGTTATTATACTTTTTTAATAAGATACACTGGATTTCAATCATCTTTACCCGTTGTATAACTTGATGTGTAACTTGAAAACATAACATATACATATTTTTTCAACATACGTCCCACTGGCTAAAATAGACTGCACATTTATGAAAACTGGGACAAAACTGTGTTTGAATTCATGACGCTGTCTCATAAAAGTAAACGTAAAAGTGTTGGCATGTTATTATTATTCTAACATATTCGTTATTGTTACATTTTATTCCTCCCTCAAGAAAAAAGAAGACACTTATAATTATTTCCAATTAAGCTACTTATAAACAAACCATATTATGTAATTCAGCAATGCAGTTTTTATTATAAACTGCTGGTTATCATTATGTATTATTATAATAAGTTATTACTTGCGCACAGACCAATGGTCCAAGATACTAACATGTGACCAAATATTGAAGTATATATTTTGTATATGCCATGTGAATATCACCAAATAACAAATTCAAGATATTAGCTCAGGTCAGTCTTATTAGGATCATACCGGTAGCGTGGTATTTAAAGCACATCCCTAATTATTCTGAAGTTTGAATGTTATCAGTATATTTTGTATTCTTAGCTCCAGATAGGCTTAGCTTCTGTGACTTAAACAGCTGGTAATTTAGTACATATGCATATCATTGATTGATAAGTATACTGAATTAAAATTAAAAAAGAGTATCCATATACAGTTCATACTAAATTAAGAGAAGGAAAGGAATTTTTTTTTGCTTAGAATATGGAAATTTAAAACTTTCTGTGATACTGATAATCGATTTTCACCTTTATTGGATGGAAATATTTACCTTCTTCATTTGCTTGAGTTATTGCTGTATATGTGAATTCTTAGATTGTGGCTCCCTCCCTTGTGAAGTTTGTTTACTATGATCCAAATAAGCCATACTTGAACTGACGTCATTGTAGCCATGACAACAGAAAATCCCTGCACACTCTTGTTAATCAAATCGGCGTTCTTACTTTCTCCATAGTACAATAATAAATCCAGCTTATACGAGGTGTCTTCTCTTGACACTTGTCAAACGACGATATTTAGACACTGTAAGCTAGAATCTACTCTGTTAATGCTGTTTTTTAATGTGTTAAAACCAGGTTTACTTCTCTGCAGTTACTTTGCGAAGTGAAGAAGCACTGAAATAGAGCTAATACAATAAGTCACCTGTCTTTTATTGAAAGCTGTGAGTGGCAAGTTGACAAAAGCTTATTCAAAATCACATAATATGAATGAATATTTCCTGACTGTAAAGTTTGAGTAGACGTAACTTGAAGTTAAAATTACATCCCACATTACACACGAACAGAGAGTATTTAAACGCCTTTCTTACATTTATTCTTTATATTTAATGCACTCTGTTGATGGTAGTTTACGTGTAAATGTGACATAGAAGTATTCATCTTAACCAACTATGTATTTGTATTTCAGTATTTAAAAAAATACTGGCGACTGATTTCGACTACAAAGATATTTTAATATATGGCTATCCTGAATATCTTCAAGAAACGTATGAATCGCATGTGTAGCATTTTAAATTACTTCAAGCAGATTTTCATTATAAAGGATTAACATGTTCTATCTTTGTGTTAATCATTTCATATATTCACAAATCAATGATTTGACTACCTTTTTCCAATTGGTGATAGTACAGTAGGTTGAATACAATAAACAAAGACACCATTAAAAAAAAGTGAACCCTTTTTATGTTTTTGGCAAAAAAACTTAAACAATTTTTTTAATCCTGTCTGTTTTCTTGAACAATGTTGTCAGCATACTGAACACATTATCTAAACCAAGTCTCAAAAATTTACACTTTTATTTGTCAATTTGCACTGGTAAATTTATGAAAGATCGAAAGAATAAGACAAAGCTTACATAATATTCACTCCATAACTATATGAAGCCTAGTCTTATTCTCTGATGAGGAGTTGAATTCCCCGAAAATTGTATAAAACAATGACAAGTGATAAATCGAATTTTAGGTTGGGTTCCACATTAATTTTTTAGTATTTTGAATAGCCTGTCCGCTGAATAATTCACAAGAATAAATTAGTGGCACCAATGCTACATATTTCTGAAATTATTTTATAAATATAGGACCACTGTGTAACTAAAAGATATCTCAAAACATCATACAAAGAAACCATCTTAAATGTTTAAACTGTAGAATCAGCCAGCTCTCCCGGATTTTCTTTTTTTTTTTGAGCTACGCCACTCCTCTTGTTAAGTTCAGTTTCCGTTCATTGCTTGTTTTGCTGTTAGAAGCACCGGTTTTAAGTGGCTCACCCATAGAACTTTAGACGGCATATACGGTTATAGAATTTGCCCACTTTCCCATGTGTATAGTCTTATCAACAACAAAAAATACCAAAATAAAATAAATTGTAACTTCTTAACAAATAAATTATATACTTATACACTAGCATGAATTATGGAACTTTAGGGAAAAGAATGTAATAAGCCTTTACAATGATATATTCCCTCTCTATGCGTTGACATTTTCGTTATTTATCTCTAAAAACGTGGTCACATCATAATACTATGACATCCAAAACGTCAAGTTTTAAAAAAATTTAACCATTAATGTTATTTTAGGAAATATTTAACATTATACAGTAGTATTCTAACGTTATTTTATTTTTTCTAATTTCAAATTGAAATCTTGTATGTGCAAGGGTTAAAGATTTTAAACTCCTAATAATAAATAAATAAAAAGCCTTCATTTTATAGGTCAAGTTTTTGATTGTATATTAGTCTTTCAAAACAAAAAGCCAGAAGATGTATAAACATAATATAAAGAATCGTCCATGGATAAGTTATAAACACAATATTGGGTAAAAAAGAAACATCCATGAGTGGGTTATAAACACAATGCTGAATAAAGAAACATCCAAGGATGGTCTATAAACACAATGCTAAATAAAGAAACATCCATGGGAGGACTATAAACACAATGCTGGAAAAAGAAACATCCATGGGAGGACTATAAACACAATGCTGGATAAAGAAACATCCATGGGAGGACTATAAACACAATGCTGGATAAAGAAACATCCAAGGGTGGACTAGTAAACACAATGCTGAATAAAGAAACATCCATGGGAGGACTATAAACACAATACTGGGTAGCAAACATCTAAGAGTGGGTTATAAAATAATGATGAATAAAGAATCATTCACGGATATATTTTAGACCAAGTTAAGTAAAATTTCGTTCAAGGGTGTGTTCTAAATAATCGTAAGTAAAATATTTTCCCGGATTTGTTAACAATAGTACCGTCCCTTCAAATTTTGGGGCTTGAACTGAAAGTCCTAATCAGGTACTGCTCTCGCCCGCAAGTAATGTGATAGACATATGTAGTGTATCGGTTATGTTTACAATCCATCTGTGATATTCTACAAGCACAATTAAGTTCAAACTTCAATTAAACCGTTTTCCAACAGTAAAATAAACCTGATTTAGTATTTAGCAAACCTTAAAATGATAATATCAGTTCACACATCAAGTTTTACTTTTTGTAACAAGTCACTTTTAAATCTAAAGAAATGAGCATAATGATTTTCTAAACTTCTCAACAAAAATGTGAATAATAATAATATTCTTAATAAAATGGTGTTTTTAGGAAACTAGGTCAAACTATCAGTACCTGTAAGGAAAATATCAATGGATGTCTAGCAATGAAATAAAATTGAATAGAGACAGGTAGTCTTAAAAAAGAGGGGCTTAGTGCATTTGTTTTCATAATATGTTTCTTCGTCTTCATAGGTTAGGACAGACCTGTATCGCTAAGAAGTTGTTTCTTCTGGCACTAGGATTAAAATTTAAATCATTGACAAAAAGCACACTCACGTCTTGAATACAGATTACTAACAGTAACTGTCGAATTTAAATATTATATTACTGTTTCATAGATAAAAGCAAAATATATAGTGTGGGCCTTTGACAATAATTCAAACAAAATCCAATTACTTAAACGTTCACTTTATTTTTTTCATTATTCATCATCGAAAATTTCCTAATCATATATTTTAAAAGACTCTTAGCAAAAATATATTCAACATAATTATATTTATAAGCTTCATCATTTCTTAGTATCAGCTGGTGCGTATACACAAAACCGTTTTGAAACACTTAATGTAAATATAAATGATGTTTGAAAGAGATATCACCTGCCAACTTGTTGCCAGTATTTAATTAGAATCGCATGTTTTGGTCAATGGTTGAAGAAAATGACAGTTGCTTATCAAGGTATTGAACATCGAAGGTTGGGTATTGAGCCAAATGAATAATCATAAGTTGATTTTGAATTAGCTTGTAACATTTCAAAATTAGATTTCTGGCTCACAAAAAAAAAGGTCTTTCCATATGGAACATACAGTTATAATATAAATAATCCAAATGAATTACACACAGACTATTAATTGTATAAATCAATAAAAGTCTACATACAAATTAAATAAATATCCAGTCTGTGTTATCATACATAGCTTAAGAACTCTTGCAAAATCATACAACAGGCCAATGGTTTGTTTGTTTGTTTTGAATTTCACGCAAAGTTACACGAGGGCTATCTGCGCTAGCCGTCCCTAATTTAGCAGTGTAAGACTAGAGGGAAGGCAGCTGGTCATCACCACCCACCGCCAACTCTTGGGCTACTCTTTTACCAACGAATAGTGGGATTGACCGTCACATTATCAACGCCCCCACGGCTGAAAGGACGAGCATGTTTGGTGTGACGGGGATTCGAACCCGCGACCCGCAGATTGCGAGTCGAGTACCCTAACCACCTGGCCATGCCGGGCACCAGGCCAATGGCCTTAGGATTTTATATACTTGATCTTTTCCACCAATTTTGCTTTTATATTTGCTTTGACATTAAATGTCATCAGAAGTCAACTAAAAAGTTAATTTCTTCTAGTAACAAATATGCCATCAAAATATAATAAATTTACAAGTCTTTGGCGAACGACTGGATAAGGTTGTTAACTCAGGCTTTTTTATTCTGACAACATTTACTTTAAGGTGAGATTAAACTTACTTAAGATAGATCTAAAATGTTCATCCTTCGACTGCCATGGTATCCTGCATTCGTTACACATGTGATGCATATTTTGTTTCTTTCTTTTTTAAAGCAGAAAGAAGGAATGCCGTCTGGTGCATTATTGATTTGTCCGTTGGCTAATGTTACCATGGCAACGAATTGATTCAGGATGTTGTTCTAAGTAGCGAACCATCCGAAAAAAGTATAAAAAAAACAGAAGCAGGATGTAACGCGGAATAGGGAGACTTAGGTAGTCAATACATTACAGGAATCTCAGAAATGTGTTTTTTATATAAGATTATGCGGAAATTGTTATACAGTTTGAATAAGTAAAAGGCATTTCCTGAAGAAGAATTAAAACCATTTATCATTCATTTTGTGCTTCCATAATCTACTTAATAATGCTAAAGTTCTTAAAATAAGACATATACAGAACAAATGAATGTTTTAGGAAGTAAAATTGATTTTATTTTTAAACTATGTAGAACAACAAAGGCTTAAGATAAAAATTGTAATCCAGATCTTTCATAAATCCTATGAAATAAAATACAATCAGTCATCTTTGATAAATCAAATTAAAAATCTTTTTCTTTTACATAATTATTTTTTTAATCGGGATTTGACAAAAGTATGATTAAATATGTAGATGATTAATTATAGAGAATCACAAAAACCTATTTTTATATTATCTAATATATTATAAATAAACCAAAACTTAAGTTGTAATGTTATACAAATAGAAGATCGGAAGTAAAAAAGATCGTTTCTCGCGTTTTTTTAAAGTTGTTTTAATTTTCTTTGTTTAATATTTCATATAATTACGCTTATATTTAAGTGTATAACATGGGCAATATGGAACTTCATTTGTTGTACAGAGCATTATCCAATATCCATTGAAACGTTTAGTGACTGACAAAATGAAAAAAAAATACACACATATCACATGGTTTGTTTGTTTGAAGTTAAGCACAAAGTTACACACTGGGCTATCTGTGCTCTGCCCACCACGGTTATCGAAACCCGGTTTCTACCGCTTTAAGTGCGCAGACATGCCGCTGTGCCACTGAGGGGGCCATATCATATGGACAGACAAAACCCGATGGGAAAGATCACTGTTGGTAGAAAATAAAGATCTTAAAAATACGAAAAAATGCAAAAAAAGAGTTCTTAAACCTTTAAGCAAAAGTTCACCACCATAAGAAGTTGGTCAATATTTAAGCAAATTTAACCATTCGAAGTTGGTCAATAATTCATTCATGAGAATCATTAATTTTTCTGAAGACAAAAAATAAGGCAATGGGCCGAGCACCGCCTAGTGGTCAACGTGCCAGACTTTGGACGTGAGATTCCGTGTTTCGCGTCCTGTTACCGCTAAACAACATGTTACGTATGACAATTTATCCCGGACGAGCCTCCAATTTATTACGTAACGTATTATAATTTTGAATAGCCTGAAACTAAATAGTTAAAGGATAATTTAGATTTATAAATTAATTAAATAAATGTTGATATGTATCCAATTTATGATATTTGCCAACAAGATTGATACACACAGTTTTTAATACAAATATATTTTAATATACAAACAATAACACAATTTATAATAATAGTATTACAAATAATGGTCTAAGTACAAAGTTTTACCCACTTACAAACAATATTGAGTCTATTATCTGGTCTGAAACTTCCTTGATATCTTATCGAAGGTTCACGACGAGCGAATTAATTTTGAGTTGATGTAGATACAATTCACTTAACAGAGAGCTAGCTAGCTCTGTGTTCTTCGGTCTTTGCCGGCCACACGTCGATTTATCTAATGTTGAAGTTATACAATGTTTTCGTAAAAATATTAATGTCCGATGTGAATCCACTGAAGTTAAGTGGTTTGTAATATTCGAAATCTATAAACGTTCCTGGTCAAATATCCGAAGTTCCCGATTAATAACCACTATAACAATCACAGTTATAGCTTCCGAAGATTATAGCACACCAACTATAGTAAATCAATAATAGATACTGTTTTTTGGCGCGTCGCGTTGGTTATATTTATAGGCGTGTGGAGAGTTTCTTGAAATTTAAGCTTACGCAACAATATAAACGATACACTAGTATTTACGTAAACACATATACTGTTAATTCTTACAGTCAATACTTTTCTACAGTTTTAGTGAAAAGATTTAACGGCATAAGTACACTTCTACACTACATTTCTAAATTTAATGTAAGCAAACGTCGATATTAAAACAGATATAGGATAGTAAATCCGTCACAAATAACAACAACAAAAAATCACGCTTGCACATTTGGGACCGTATATGCGTTATAAAAGTGAAGGTAAAATTGCAATTTTCAATGTGACAAGAGTAGCAAGAGCGGTTGGTGTTGACTAGATGCCTTCCATCTAATCTATTACTTCAAAATTACAGATAGCCCTTGTACAACTTTGCACAAAATTTCGCAAACAAACAAGATAACACTGCCTAACTTTTACAACTATTTTGACTTAAAAAGAGACACGTTTGGCAAGTATACGAAAGTCCAAACATCAATGTTGATAACGATACTGGAATATTTATGAAGATAATGAAAGAGAACTCAGTGGAAATTCTAAATCAAATTTTGAAAGAAATGCAATCTTTTTTTGTCACAGATGTGAGAACATAAAAATTATTTATTTTCTTTGGGGCCGTTTAGCCCACGAGAATTTGTAATTGAATATAAAATCTGTAAGCTGTAAGACTGACTCTACAAATAGGAAATCAGTAATTCGAGAAAATGTAGTCTCCGTGACGATCATAAACTTTAGAACTTTAGCAAACACCGATTTAAAAATCAAAATAAGTCGCAAACATCATTATTCAGCAAAACATTCACCATCGTGCATTGTCTTCCACTTATTCGTTGACTCAATTTGAAACTGGTCGAGTTTTACTTTATGTAAAGTTTACTTACTTGTGTTAGAACGTCTGTATTATATCTTTCCCTTTTCTTTAGAAATTGTTTATAATATTACAGTTTTTTCACCGTATTTTTAGTATCGGACCTCTCTCTTTGTATGATTGAACCAAATGTTATAATAATATTGGCACAGAACACCAAAATAGTTGTACTTAAAGTAACTGATTATCAAATAAGAAACACCTTAGGTGTCTAAAAAAGGTGCGGCTAAGAAAGGATTGAACAAAGTTCAAAGTTAAACAAAAAACGCGGCTTGGCTAACTAATGAATGAATATTTGTTGTAAAATCCTTATCAATAATATAAGTGTAGCTACCAGTTTGGCCACCAATTTTGATCTCCTTTCTTTAAGTCTTACACTCAATCCCTTTTTGGCCGCACCTTTTTTTTCACACCTATGGTGTTTTTGATTAGATATCCTGACTTTTTGTCAATACTCACCAACAAACCACAGCAAGTAAGAAAGTGACACTCGATAGTAACTCACATTAGCTTTAGGATCGCAACCCTATTATTCGGACCAGACCTATACTTTACAGAACCAACCTGATTCTTTGAAATATATAGAAGTAGATTTTCTTCTCTAAAACAGTGTTAATTGCTTCTTTATAGTAACGCCATGGAATTTAGATTAACAGTTTTTTGTCATCACCCCCATGCACTCGGTACAGCCGCAGCAAGCATCATTATTTACACTAATTGCTAAAGCTAATATCACGTGACGCTAAACGCTCTTTAATTAGAAGAATTTCATAAAGTTTAGTAAATTTGTGCTGAAAAGTTGACAATGAATATTCTATAATAACCGTCTACACGTATGATTATTTTCAAAACTTGAACTAGAAACTGCTAATCTAGTTTGCTTGGCCTAACCTATAATTATGTATCTTCATGTCCTTTCACCTTATAGTTTTGCTGCTCTAAATCCCTAAATCCGCCGTCTTTAATCCAGATGATAAAAACTTAAAAACAGTCCACCGATAGCTCACATGACGTTTTGTATAGGTGTGCGCAAAAATTTTCGTCAAATTTGAGCGGTTTTTGTCGAATAACTTTGCAAATGTTCCTTATATTTATACCAAATGAGACTCCTAATTGTAGGTTGGAAAGATCTATCAGTGTACCAAATTTGAAAATAAATCCATAAAAGTTAAGTATGTTTTTATATCAAATAAAGTTTCCGTACTTTTGATGCGAAATAAAAAATGGGAGAAACTCAATCAAATTTGAAGGCGTTATATCTCAGGTATTTCTTTGTGGATTGTCTTGAAATCTAGAATGTGAAGTAAAAGTCCAGTAGAGCACATCCACTGGAAATATGCGATAGGTAGGATTACCATAGTTCGAGATATAGAAGGTGGAATATCGCTAAACTATCACTCCTGTTAATAACACACAGTGTGTCCTGCAGCAGGTTGTTTGGGTCGCACGACACACTACCGTCTTGATATAGCTAGCATCTCGACCAATATTATGTCTGTCGTATCCCAGCCAGCCTGATGAATCCCAGTTTTGAGCGAAAGGCTTCCTTGGCACTGGATATAGCAGATAGCGTGGTTTATATACTATTTCATATTTTCTTACTTTTTTACTTCAAAAGTTCTTATAATTATTTCTTCGTCTTCTGATGCTCCTGGATCAAAACAGACTAACTTACTGGTGCGCCAGTTTTTCTGAATGATGAATAATATTAATTCAAGTAAAATTAATATGGTTAATAATAAACGAGTTATTGTTACAATAAATAAATAATCTGATGATAAAAAAACATAAACCCAATTCTAATGTATCATGATTTAAATAATTAAATTATGTCTTAATAATTAATAATAATTAGAGTTAACCAACTTAACAATTAACTAAATTTACAAAAAAAATACAATAAAAACTATATTTAATTTTTGAATTCCACTTACATTTCCAACTATTTAGCAAAATTGAAAGTGTGTTGTTTAGTTTTTCAACTTCAAATTCGTTTATATGAATAATTTACACATTTTCAAGACGTTTATGATGATTAGATGCGTATTTTGTTAAATTAAATTTTCTGCTGCATAATACTGGATATAGCAGATATTAACCTATTATTATATTCTTCCTTACTTTCATTCATATGTTCTTATAACAAAGTTACTGTAAGAAAACTTGGTCGATATAAGTAATATTTTTATTATTATTTTACATAATAATATACAAATCACAAGTAAATTATATTAGTATATATCTATATGTTTATATTTATCTTGTTGTGTTTATGGAATACAATTATAAAAACTTCTACAATTATTATTCATTGCTGAGATATTTCGTGCTCTCTAAACATTGTGGCGTTATTGGGTTTACGGCTAAACACGCAGTTTAGCAGAGACTTGATGTACGTTTTGTTGTTGTATATGTGTGTATGTATGAAGTATATACGTTGACGTATATGTGCGCATGAATCGTATTGATTTAAGTAAAAATTGTTGCATGTGAATGTATGTATATGTCCTATTCTCTGTATATTTGATGTGAATTTTGAATTCCGTTTACATCACTAACTATTGAGCAAAATTGAAAGTGTATTGTTTAGTTTTCAACTTCGAATTCGTTTGTATGAATAACTTACACTTTCAAGACGTTTATGATGATTAGATGCGTATTTTGTTAAATCTAATTTTCTGTTGCATAATACTTTGTATTACAAATGGAAGATTCCATACAATCCACATTACTTTACCAATAAAGGTAACTAATGAGGGATTCAAAGACAATTCAAGTTCTATCAATAGGGAAACTGCCTTTAGTACACATATTGGGCTTTTTTAATTCAAAGAAGTTCACATGTTTCCTATGTATACATTTATATCTCCTCAAGCTAATGTGGCCCTTAAGTCATCGTTTGATATTACTTATACTATCAAATAGCCAAACTTTGTTCGAATTTTATGACGAAAATGTTTTCTTAATTCAGACATTCAAGTTAGAATCGTATATATTTAAAAAGACTATATTTTTAAATCAGATATAGTAAACTATCTTGGTATGGAAAACATCTAAGTAGATATTTTATTGTCTTGTGCTGGGTTTAAATATGAACTGTTTTTTTTTTTATTTCATAAACTATTAATATATTAATCATCAATTCTACTTTTGCCTTAACCGTGAGATCTTTATGAAATTGTTTGGACTTTTAGATCTATTGCTTATTCTGAATCAGTTCGAATTACTTTAAGATGTTTATATGTATATATGTGTGTGTTCTTAATTTATGGACACAGTTAGGAGAAAAAATTGCCGTAGGACGTTTTGTTCATACTAGCATACTTCTTGTTTATGAGATTATAGAAAAAAACAATTTACAAAAGGAACAGTTTAAAACACTTTAAGATTTGTAACGTGTATGATTGGAAAAACTGGAAATAACTTTGGTTTAGTTTTTTTCAGTTATTCGAGAAAAGCTACACGAGGGCTATCTGCGCTAGCCGTTCCTAATTTAGCAGTGTAATACTAGAGGGAAGGCAGCTAGTCATCACCACCCACCGCCAACTCTTGGGCTACTCTTTTACCAACGAATAGTAGGATTGACCATCACATTATAACGCCCCCATGGCTGAAAGGGCGAGCATACTTGGTGGGACGGGGATTCGAACCCTCAGATTGCGAGTCGAGCGCCCTAACCACCTGGCCATGCTGGGCCAGTTCTTAGTGAGTAAGACCACTAAATCGTATATTTTCAGAGTGATAGCAGTAAGAGCAACGTGAAATAAATACTTTTTAGCCCTAATCTTGTTTCTGAGTTGCGTCAGATGTAGGAAAAACTTAAACATCCTATAATTGATGAATTGTTTCTAATTTCCCAAGAAAAATCTCGTGTTCCTGATTTATTTTATAGTGTAATTTTACCTATTCCTTCATTTCAAATAAAAAAGTAAAATATCTAACTGTTGATCAGTTAAAAATAAAAGCGCATGAGCTTAATGATAATGTAGATGAAACTAGTTTTCACTGTCAACATTTAACTAACAAAAAAAAGGAATTTCAAAATCTGTGATACATTCTCATAAACAGCTATTTCTGTTTAGTCTGCGATTTTACGCCACAAACTGCGGAATTCTACTGTGTTAACTTTTGAAGGCCACTAAGTATGTATTTGGTTCAGTGTTAGTAGTCGTGAAAATCAGGAGCATGTACGGCTCGTGATTTATTGTCAGATATCAGTCTTTTATTGAGAAGTTGAGAGGAAAATAGCAGTAAAATAGACAGATCTTCATCCAGTTCTCACGTGAAGAATAGCAGTAATTTGTATGCCGGCAACGGCTTAACGACTCTGCGAGAATGGGTTAGCTCCTTATTTCTGTTGGCAAGTAGTTTATATTCGTGTTGCTTAATGAAATGCTGTCAGCGCAATATTGCTAACGGGCACAATAACGATGAATTATTCGTTGATGAATTTTGTTTTCATATATAGAGAAATATGAGTAAAACTAACTTTAAATATGTATCATAGCTGAGAAAGGTAATTTAATAAGAGTGGCTATCGTTCGTAGACTTTAATAATAGTATAGTAAGGATTATTTCAGGTTTGCAGTCTCATGCAAGTGACACGTTTAATATGCTGAATTAAAGGACTTATATTAAGTATATACGCCATTATAGCTTGGATAAAATATGGATACACTTTTATCACAAATGCCAGGCCATCAAAATAATATAGGCATTGCAAACGATTCTCACAAATGCTGTACTATCAGGATAATAAAGGCATTATAAACGATTCTCACAAATACTTTACTATCAGGATAATAAAGGCATTATGAAAGATTCTCACAAATACTGAAGTATCAGGATAATAAAGGCATTATAATTTATATGCATACCAAATTAAGCATTTCAAATTGTTCATGTCATTATTGGCGCATTGTTTAAGGTTTCAAATGTGAATTCGTAAAAATACAAGTGTTCTAGGTAGCTAACTCAGTATATCAACGAAAGTTGCTTCAATTTTATACATCCTCATAATAACACACTAGCTGATAACGAATAAGATAAAATTAAAAAAATATTTTGAACTTTGACTTCTTCAATATACTCATATAGACTGTCATTCGTCAACCTATAGCAAAAACGGATTCTTAGATTATCACATTTCAAAACAGGTAGACTGCCACACGTTAGAGTATATAAAAATAACGTGAGGATCCCCGCGAATAATTCTGTGTCTGAAGGTATCTATATTTCAAAGTAATTATGTACGATAATCTCCGAGTTTCTTTAAACATGTCGGTGCTATTCCACTATTGCTCTATGATTTCAGTACTTGTAGCTGGTATATCACCCATTAAGAGCTATATAAATCATCCATTTCGAGGAAAACCATTTAGAGCGTTCTTATTTTACGTAATAATAACTTTCGATCATAGTAAGTTATATTTAGCTCGAAACTAAAAATTAACCTGACCATCATCATAGCCAATTAAATATACTTTTCTCACGTGTGTATAGTGCCTTGCAAGAGTGGTCATTCAAAGTCCTGACTTGCATCCAATGGCAAATGGTGAGACTTGAAGATTGCTGTACATTAACGATTCCCAACGAACTTGTCAGAATTGGAGCAATTTTGCCAGGAAGAATGGGCAAATATTACACCATCCTATTGTGCAAAACTGGTAGAGACCTATCCAAAAAAGACTCACATCATTAATTCCTGCCAAAGATGCTTCCACCAAGTACTGACTTAAGGGCTGAATACTTATGCAAGCAGTAAATTTCAATTTATATGTTTTCTTTGCGGGTTTTGCTGACATTCAACTTTCTTCACACATACCTATCGCATAGTATCAGTTAAGTTTGATCATTAGAGTTTTGAATAAAAGCAAGTTCATTAAAAACATTGTTTACATTATTTGTATTTCATCAAAATGTAACATCGTTTTAGCAGTAAGGTACCTTCGCTACTAACGATATTTTCGGCCATAAACGCAATGATATTTCACGAGGTTCGAATTTAGGATATATAGGCTAGTCATAAATACAATTAATAAATTGTTTGTTTTTGAGTTTCGCGCAAAGCTACACGAGGGCTATCTGTGCTAGCCGTCCCTAATCTAGCAGTGTAAGACTAGAGGGAAGGCAGCTAGTCATCACCACCCACCGCCAACTCTTGGGCTACTCTTTTATCAACGAATAGTGGGATTGACCGTCACATTATAACGCTCCCACGGCTGAAAGGGAGAGCATGTTTGGTGTGACGGGGATTCGAATCCGCGACCCTCAGATTGCGAGTCGAGTGCCTTAACCACCTGGCCATGCCGGGCCCAATTAATAAATAGTTTTGCGCGTATACGCTTATTAGTACTTTCCTATTTTGTGTATTGGTAAACTGTATGGGTTTAAACAGCACACGACTGATATATTTACAAGTTTTGTAAGTAATCGCTTATCTGCATTTTTTTATTGTTAGTTTCATTAAATCAAATAATAATGTTTAAAATAATGCTTAATACGTTTTGGATTATGAATAAACTCTTAAGGTTATTTTGCAATAATATCTTAGTGCGTTGATGTAAAACTAACCTAAGTCTCTCTCTAACTTAAACATACTTAGTGAAGTATTACTGGAATTATTGTCCAAAATATCGTTAACAGAAATATGTGCATATGTGAATGTAACTTTCAAATAACTGTAGTTTGATCTGAATAACTAGCTTATTTCTAATTTTCTTACAAAGGTTTATAGGATGACAACTATTACGAAAAATCACCTTAAAATAAGATAAATGAAGTTTCAGTGATTCCTGGTGGAGAGTTTTTATGTGTCATTACTGAAAGATAAAATTTTTTGCATTGTTAAATACTTAAAAAGACACATGTCAATTGTTTGAAAGTCATATTTTATTGACAGTATTGTGTTTCTTACTACCCAGAAACTTGTGGATGATAAATGTTTAAATCTGTCTTTAAAGGAACAAAGAACACTTACTGATTTTTTTCAATATAAGGATTTGTATTTTAAATCAACTTCAGTCAAAACGTTCACCAGGAGTTTGTTGGCGTAATGAGATACTTCTGTTGAAAAAAGCATTTCCTTTTCACCGAAACAACTTGGTCTGGCATGGCCAGGTGGTTAGAGCGCTCGACTTGCAATCTGCATGTCGCGGGTTCGAAGCTTTATCCCGCCAACATGCTCGCCCTTTCAGCGGTTGGGGCGTTGTAAAGTGACGGTCAGTCTTTGGTAAAAGAGTAACCCAAGAATAATCGGTGGGTGCTGGTGACTAGCTGCCTTCCCTCTAGTCTTTAAATACTAAATTAGAGACGGCTAGCGCAGATAGATCTCGTGTAGCTTTGCGTGAAATTAAAATCAAATCAGACCCAAGTATAGAAACATGTAGATACCTAAAACGAAAGCAAAATAGAACTGTAAGGATAATATAAAAAGAAAACAAAGTTGCAGCGAGAAAATACTACACGAATTTACAGCAACTCCTCATATCAGTTGGTAAACTCCTCTTTGCAAAATTGTTAATCTAATTTTGACCTTTATTTTTTTTAACTTAGGAAAGTACTCAATAAATATGTTTCTCTAATGAATTTTAATTTTTGTATAAAATTTTGTATAATTCACTGTTTTTATGACTTTCGCTCCCTCTTTACGAGCCCCCAGTGGCACAGCGGTATGTCTGCGGACTTACAACGCTAGAATCTGGGATTCGATACCCGTGGTGGGCAGAGCACAGATAATCCATTGTATAGCTTTGTGCTTAATTACAAACAAAACCTCTTTAAGAAAACGCCACTGTAACATGCAGAATGTTTTATGTTTTAAACAAAGATTATCGTGAGTTCCAAACATAACAATAACTCAGAGATTTTACTCGTCCCACTTTTGACAAACTGTAATAAAACTAATTTTACAAAGTTTCTTGCAATATGCTGAAAACATTATTTAGTTTATGGTTTTTTGTGACAGTGCTCAAGTCGTAACAGATATAAAATGAACTCTAATTTACGACAAAGTACAGTTAATATGTAAATTTTCCACTGCTTCTTCATTACTATGATTTATTAGTGCAGGGAGTGGCGTAGCAGTTAAAGTGTTAGCTTGTAGATCAGAATATTTAAGATTCGCGATATGTCACTGTACACACTCCTTGTTTGCATCTGTAGACCCATCACAGAAGTGAGACTTAACCCCACTATTATGTTAAAAGTAGACATTTAAGCAGCAACTAGTCAGCTTTTGAGCACTAAAATAGAAACGGCTATGCTTGAATTTTAGGATTCTTTGGTCTAGTCGTTCAGTCCATATGTCGCAAAAGGTGCTAATCAGGTTGAATATACCCACTACCAAAATTCGTATCAAACTTTAAACAGTAATCTTACGTCTACTATAGGATGCTAATTGTTCTGTTTTTTTTTTTTGTTAAGAAAACTGTGCAATTAACAAAGTTATAAGTTAATCAGTTGAAATGTGTAGATTCTCATCTTCCATCAGATTTCAATTCATTTCGGATGAAGCTTTCTAAAAATAAATTTTATATCTCATGGTCCTCTACCTGACACACTCACTCCTTTAGATAAACTCCTCATGTGAAAACAGTGAGAGTTTCAGGAAGAATTGATGCTCAGTAAATTTATTTTTGTATAAGTAACAATTATTCTTTATTATATAGTTCATGTTTCTGTGAATTTTAAGTTGCTATTTGTACTAGGCTGGATTTGTAATTGTTCTTAAAAATTTGATTGTTATTTCTTTCACTTTCTTCACTTATTCCTCGTTGTGTTTGTTAAATCTTATTTGGCTTACTATAGTTGAAAAGCCTAATCCTTTATAATGTATTGCATTTGAGCGAAAAACATTTTCCGTCTAGTAGGAATTTTTGTCTCAAATACTGATTTTTTTGACCAGCTGTTTAAAGCCCCTCCACACGTTGATTAAATGGTAAACTTTAGGGTTTATAACGCTTCCGTTTGGGGTTCGATGTCCGCAGCGAGCACATCTGAAATAGCTCATCGTGCTTAACAAACAAAATCAAAGACACTGAGCTAGGGAAAATACGAATAGATAAGCTTATAAAGCGCAATAAACATCAGGCCATGTTCCAATACTCAGTTCCTTCAACAATGGCTACAATTCCAAACGTGTTGTGCGTTTGGAAAACTGTCACGTGATACCTAACAGCCAGTACCTTTCATTTCAAAACAAGAAATAACGATTTCTGTTTTGCTTAGAGCTCAAACTAAAAACATTGAATGAATGGAATCCTGTAATGTGATCTGGTGAGTTGTGCTTAATTTATTTTGTATGCAAAGGGAAAATATGGATCAAACGATGTAAGACATTATAAACCTGCTTGTGTTTCTTTAACATCACAATATTCTGGACTGATACAACGGTATGGGGAAGATTCTCAAAGTAATCTTGGAATCTTTGATTTCTCTAGAATGTGGAATAAGTTCCATAGTGTACAAAAATGTTGTACATCTTATAATCCTGCCTTCCCACAATGAATAGAAAAACGTTTTTCAAGACAGATAAAGCTACTACCCATTAGGCTTATACCTTACATAACAGTATCTCCAGTCATCCAGTTAGTACGTCTCAATCTTATTGAATATCTTTGGGGTGAAGTTGAAATACATAACACCCTTATAAAAATATGTTTCAAGACTGACAATCCACGATAATCCTCTGTCAGAATCCGTGGATCAATTGTACAGCATAACTCTCGATAAATAGGCTACAATCGAAGAAACCTTTCGGCATCTTGTGAAGATTATGCCATGCTGAGTCCAACATCTTATCGCGGCAAAATGGAGGTTCAATCTGATATTAGGTAGAAGATCTTATAAGGTAGCCAATCAGTCAAATTTATAAGTAAAGTTTTCAATGCTATTAACGTATGCGTTTGAATCAAAGTAAAAGTTTGGTTTTATTTTTTTATTTGAAAATATTGGTACTGAAAGTATTGAAATATTTCTCGAAACTTTTGTCTATAGCAAAATCATTACTTGTGATAAGAAAGGAAAGAACAATAATTTGTTCCTAACAGAGAGCATAGTATTTTTCTGTAAGTTAAGCCTTTATGACAAAATTATATGTATACATAAATTTATTATATATATATATTTATTTATTTTAACGCAAATCCACGCAATGGGCTATATGCGCACTGTCTACCACGAGGAATTGTTTGTTTCTTTGTTTGTAATTAAGCACAAAGCTACAAAATGGGCTATCTGTGCTTTGCCCACCACGGGTTTCGAAACCCGGATTCTAGCGTTGTAAGTCCGCAGACATACCACTGTGCCACTGGGGGCCACTAGGAATTGAACTCTGCGTTCAGAGCTGCAAGTCCGTATTTTGCCGTTGACAAATTTGGAGGATGGGCATTTTTTTATATCGTAATTTTTTTCATTTAAAACAATTTCTAGAAAAAGATGAAATGAAATAAATCCTGTCAAATCTATATAATTTTTTCACGTTGCTACAAGTAAATACAAAAAAGTAAAAATCTTACCCCTCACAAGGGATGTTTAATTTATTGCTGTGAAGTTTTTAACCAATCAATTTTAATTATTGCATTGTTTAGAACAATGGCGCCTTGTTTCGAGTACTTATATTAATTTTCAAGTATTTTAAATTTAAATATGCGTTATGGTTTACAAACTGTTTACACAACAGAATCTCCAAAACAATAACCGCCTAATATAACGATAATAGCTAAATCAACAAAGACTATGAAATAGTAATTGTTTCTCTGAAATAAAACTATTTTACGCTTATGGAAATATCTCTACCCACACGATAATATTAGAACGTATTTCATAAAAGAATATTTCAAAAAATATTTACTAATATTTCACTTACTCTAAAATACCATAGTTTGAATACTAAAACAAGTTAGCTGTCATCCCCACGAATTCATGAAAACCTTTTCAAATAAAATGTCATATTATTTTTACAAGATAATCAAAGCTATATTGTCATTAGACATATGAATATTGGCTGAGAGGAACAACATCAACATGGAGAAAAGTATGGTCATTTTCCTTTACCAATATCTCTTTTGCGGGACGATACGATTAAGCGGATAATATTACCTAATATTTCAATGAAAAAAGCTACCACGTAAAGCATAAATACGGGTTTTCTTCAATATTCAATATTATACCTTGCCTATACCATTTTAAACGGGATATTTTTTTTTCAGATGGGATGGCCTTCTATTAAACATATTCACACGATCGTACATTCCTCTATTTGTAATCGACGAATAACATCATACCGATTCTTTTGTTCCCCAAGACTCTGGAATCTTCCATTTCTCTTTTCTGCCTCTTTCAGCAGACCAAAACCATAGTCCAGCGATTATTTCTAGAGTTAGAGATTTGGAAAATAGGAAAAATGAGTAAAGAACATTTAATGTCGAATCAATACCGTTAATCATGAGAGGATGTGGGAAAACAAAAGAAAAACGAGCCCCGTTGGGTCGTTATTGACTGTCGTCTTTTAAAGATAAGCTTTCTCTACACACTGAAAATTCTGCTCTCGAAAGGGTAAGGTTGTCTCGGTTGATAATCACATTGTTCAGTTGCTACTACAGACATAATTTATTCTCTTCTATTTTCCATTTTCTCAGATAATCGACCATTTAGAAGGGAACATAAATTTCAGAACTCGTCTATTAATCGTTTGTCGATTCCTTCTGGTTATCAAAACTTAGATAACTGCTCTCACTCTCTCTCGTTAATTTTTTTAAAATAAACATCAAAATGTGCTTAGTAAAATTCGTTTGCCAAATTGTTGCTGTTATTGTTTGGCCATGGCACGGTAATCATAACTTTTCTTCCCTTTTCTTTAGATATAGTAATTTGATACAAATATATAGTTATAGTGTATATTTTGAAATTTTTAATCTGGCATTTCCAGTCCAATTGAAATAGAGAATGATATAACCTTTCACTGTTACTAGTCCGACAATTTTTAAAACAATATCAACTAGCTAGCTACTATTCGACTAATTTGTTAACTAGAAACCGGGTTTCGATACTCGTGGTGGGCAGAGTACAGATAGTCCATTGTGTATCTTTGTGTTTATTTTCACACAAAAAAAAATCCAATGGACTTTTTTGCCTTTCAGCTGCTTAAGTGTGTGCTTGAAACTCGTAAATCTAAGACATTAGCCAATGTATGGAAAGATGAATGAGAAAAGAGAGGGGCGTTAATATAGTTGTTATTCTGAAAAACCTGATCTAACGGAATCATGGTTACAAGGTCATTATTAAGAAGTAGTTTCCGGTCAACTTATTAATTGTTTCCGAGAAAGTGTAAGTCCACAGACATACCGCTGTGCCACTGGGTGGCAGTCCATTAAAGCTCCATCAGGTAATTTGACAGGTATTTGGTCAAATTACTGTACTTCCAGTTTCTTTGGCTACGTTCCTTATATTTTCGTTGGGTAAATAAAAGCATATTTACAGTTTTGGCTGTTGAGCCTTCGTGAGCTTCAAGTACTTGTCTATTATATTGTTAAGTGTACTAGGATATTTGTTTTTCTGTGGGGGAGGGTTCAAATGGTTCTCTCTCACAACCATTCTTCTGCTTGTAGATGAGGGCATTGTTCTTGATTGGCTTCAAGTGCGGTTTTGAAGCTCATTGCTGTGCGAAGTGCTCTGCAATGCAGGATTTTCAACTTCCACAGAAAACATTGAAATATTTTTCCTTTGGAACATCGTGCATTTAGCTTTCCATCATTTACAAATCCCGCTATATTGATATATCTTTTTTTTAAAAGTGGTCTAGTACTGGCTACTGAAAGTTTAAAACAATTGTATCTGAACATTGGCGTCAAGACTACGTTTAAGCAGACTCAATGAGTATGTATTTCACTAATATAAGTATATTAATTCTTTTCAGCAACCTAAACCATTTATTATACTTGTAGAAATACAAGATAAGGTAGTTTAGAGAAATAAGTGTTGGAACTCAATTCAATATCTAAAACTTGTAGCACATTTGCAAGTGTGGAGGTTGGAGCACAGACAAAGGAATGGAATTGGATATTCCTTGGAGATATCAAATGCTGATCCAAATAGCTGGCTGTTTTAAATTTTAAAACATGTGAAGTATAACACAGTTAAAGAAAGTCAAATTGGTACATAGTTAAGGGAAACAAATTAAAACAGTTTTAGATGGAAATTAGAGAAAGGAGTGATGGAAGTTGTAGCACACATATAGAGGAATAAACTTTTCAACATATTTGGAGGAAGAAACTTTTCAACATATTTGGAGGAAGAAATTTTTCAACATATTTGGAGGAAGAAACATTTCAACATATTTGGAGGAAGAAATGTTTCAATATATTTGGAGGAAGAAATTTTTCAACATATTTGGAGGAAGAAACGTTTCAATATATTTGGAGGAAGAAACTTTTCAATATATTTGGAGGAAAACTTTTCAATATATTTGGAGGAAAACTTTTCAACACATTTGGAACTGTGGAGAAAAGAAAGCTAAAACGGATGGAGGAGTCGAAGTAAGTTGAATAATTAAAAATAGAACAAAGAAGCTAAGGGAATGTACTTAAGGAAGAATTTAAATGTATGGAGAGTTGGAGTACAGTCAATGAATTAATATGTGGATTAAAACTGGCAAAAGTAATAATACGATTCCTTGCACTTTATAATAATGATGTGTCAGGTCCCGTGATGTCATTGTAATTATTTCCTTCATGTCAGTTGGGCTCAATCTGATAGCCACGATTACTTATTATTGTCTGAAACTACAATTTCTAATATGATGAGCTCCTGCACAGAACACTGTGATGCACTTTAGACCACAATGTCTGGCAAAATTTCCATATACACGGTGGTTCAACGGCTAGTCTCAGAACTCGTAACGTTGCAAATTGGGTTTCGGTAGCCGCTGTGGTCAAAGCACAGATAGTCTATTGTGTAACTTTATGCTTAACAACAAACAAACACGCACATTGATAGATATGTGTTTGAAAAAGATTGTTGTGTTTCCAGTTTCTTCGACTACCTTTCTCATGAAAATAGCCATGTGTGGATGAAGCCTGTAAACGTTCTGCTCTTGAACCTCTATCAACATCAGATTCTTGCTTACTGTCTTATTAATAGCGCGGAAGATATGTCCAGGATCATTGCAATGACGCTTTGGGTTAGAGGGTTTTCTTTCGTAACCGTTGCCTTCGTTTTGCAGATAAATGCGTCACTTCAAATTTATTTGCAATGTGGTTTTAGAGCCCATTGCTATCCTATAGGCTGCTATATTGGTTTTTTCTCTTCCGTCGAAGATATTCAAAACGCCATACTGTGAAATATTTTGTTCTTTGGCCCTTCTAACAAATTTCCTATAAGAAAATATCTTCTCTGAAAGGGTTGTGACATATACATTCAACCATAAATTTACTACTCATGGTATCATTGCACTGCTGAATAGTCATGACACATACAGATTTTTGAGTAAGGTATATTAAAAATATTTTGAATATGCAAATCAACAATTCATTTGACAGCCAAAGCCAATATAATGTGACAGCGAAACGGAATGTATTATAACTGTATTTGGAGTTGCATAGACAGTATGATGCAACTGAAAATTGATCCTTTCGGAAAGGATATGTAGAAGCCAAGTTCGGCGTGAATATTTATATACACAGACTATAAATATGTATTCAAATCGAAAAGTTAGAATTTTAAGACGGAAGTATCTCTCGTACTTAAGGGTATTGGAAGACAAAGGAATATGAATCAACTTGGTGCACCAGGACCAACCAGAAAGAGACATGCCACGCGTCACGTCCCAGTCGTGGTAAATAAAGTAAGGCATCATAACAATTGAAAATCCACGAACACAGAGATCAGTGATAAAAGCCGTCTACGTACCACAGGCAACATTACACAGCAATGATCTCCATCTGGAAAAGTGACACAAGACACGTGTACACAGGTTGCCTGAATGTCTGTTCAACTCTCGCATATCTCAAGTAACAGGGACGCAGATAGCCCTCGTGTAGCATTGCGCGTAATTCTAAACACAAACAAACTCAAGTTACTGATGAATGAAACGAGTATTCATGCTAATCCATACGATGGCATGTCACGTCGCCGGACGCGTCACTTATGGATTTCTGTGCAATCTGAATGTTGAAACAAGGACTGACAAACCGCAAAAAAAGTATGCCTTGGATCTTTTTGCAATGAAAACTACGCTACATGACTATTGTCAAGAGGAACGGTCGTCAGATAGAATATGAATAGTCGTGATGACATGGACTGTAATGAAAGGATGAAACTCCAAATTCGTTTTAATATAACGTACACAGTCTGTATACAGTTGCTAAATATATCGTCCATAGCGTCATACCTCACATCTGACGCGACACAACACTACGTTAGTATAAGCAAATCATTCTTAAAATGTTCGATAACTCTTCTTTCTTTTTTTTTATTGGAGAGCAGTTGAAACAATGTTTGAGTATTCATTTCGGAAAATCTCGCAAAGCTATACAAAGCTTCTTGCGTTAGCCATCTGAACATTTTGAACTGGTGGACCATATAGAAGGCAGCTAGTGAATACCACCCACTGCCAATTCTTGGGCTTCTCATAATTAAAAATTGAGATTTATCAGTTACTCTTATACAGCTCCCATAGCCACAATGGATGGAGCCCAAGGGGACGCGAGCCATGAATCCTCAGATTTACGGTCAGGCACACCTACAACTTGGCCACGCCTGACCCAATATCCTATGAAAAGAGTTTTGAATCGTATTAAATGATACTCACTCAAATAGAAAGGTGAACTTGGATATGTTATTTTTGTCTTTTCCAATATTGAGCTAAAAAGAAAATTTTAACATATACAAACTATTATAAAATAGAATGAAAATAAAGCGTTTAAGAAATTTTTACTTTCTTTTGTTGTTTAGCAATTTTGATGATAATAGAACAAAATATAAATTTCTAAAAGAATCGTTTCTGAAGATTTATATTTAACTTATTATTAAACTAAGGTTTTTTGACGCCAGATGTAGATATATATATATATCATTTTCTCTTAGAAAATTCGTTTTTACATTTACATTTATCTTTTTTCGTCTTTCTGATACGCAGGGCATTGCTATAGATCCATCCCAGGAACTACACTTAACGAGCTTCTACTTCTGGAACTGTGCCACCGCTAGAAGCCAGAAAATATATTACCCCTTCTCTTCCCCTCCCTGCATCACTAGTGAACCTCCTCGCCTCTAGCTACGGCTTTCGTCAGACTTCTCAATCATGACTTTCAACCTCCAGGCGTAGAACAAATCGATTTTCTTGGGTCCATATGTTCAACTGGATAGTGCTGGCGTGATGCTTTCCTTATAGACATGGAGAGTTAACTAACATTATCTGTTTGTTTATACACAGTCCAGTGTGTACACTAATTCTCTGTTGTATATGTTAGGTTACATGCTTCCAATAACAGATATATTAAAGTCATTGTCAATATAACTTTACACGGTCGTTTAGAAAAAAAAAACAATTCCGCTATTTTGAAAGGGAAATAAACACTTTTAGTTTAATATGCCTTCAAACTTAAGTTACAAATTTTTTTATCAATATCCTTGATAATTAAAAGCTACTAATCTAGTTGTTCTAGAAAGAATGTCAGAAATAATGACTTTCAAAATAAAAAGGAAAATATAATATAATATTTGTTTTCTGCATTCTCTAGTTTATTAAGACAAACGCTCATTACAACTCTCTCGTTAAAGAGTCTTTTGAACTGTTCTGTATACCACACTTAGGTCTAGATAAAACGTTTTGATGTAATATGCATCACAATAAGACTATCTGGCCTAGAAATACATTTCACTATCTGTATACATGTGTTCTGAGGACTTAGGTTATGTATATTGCCAGGCAGCCTTCTGTTAAGCTTGGATTGTTGTGCTTTTGTTTTAACCTGCACATTAATGGGTATTGATAGCCTTTTCTCCTTCAAACTGTTTTTGTGTTTAATTACCGCAGTCGCTAACTAACTAACTAAATGTTTCATGTTGCAATTTTAAGATAACATTGTGACATTTCTGATCATGACGCTACCTAGGTGGTTTTAAGGCAAGTTTTGTAATTGAAATAAATATTTGCACGACCTCTTAGTTAGAAATCTGGATGAATATGAAAACGTAAGAGTAGTTTTCACTACCATATTACCTTTAAAACTACGTCTAGATTTACTTATTACTTATGACCTTACTAATAATAGTAATTTATTATGTTTGAGCAACCAGCATAGGCTTGTATTTATTGGACGATATTTGTAGCACAGATCAGGTTTATTACGAGGATAAGACTGGCCATATTCAAGTTGAGACAAAGCAGATTGGTAATTCTGACTTGCTGGTATTAACCATTTCACATATCAGTGTTTTATCTAACATATATAAAGCTTGTTTTTTGTTTGCCCTTATCAGTCTGACAAAAAGAAATGTAAATATTATTGTTTAATAATGTTGCAAATTAAATACCTATATGTTTGTTAAAAATCAGACTTGTAACCTGTGAGTTAGATAAAAATATCTTCATTCTGAAATATGTATATAAATATATCTTAATATTCTAGCTCATCCATTCCAGCTTAAGCAGTTACCACAAATAAATGAATAAAATATAGCATTTTTATATAATATCCTAATGTTCTTTCCTAAGAGTATATATGTGTGTTTCTTACAAAACAACAAGGCTCTGCAACATTGCTTACGTTGTAAAAGCCTAGACAACTTGCTTACGTGTAGTATAAAACGAAATGAAATTACCTGAGAACTAAGATATCGACTTCCTTGCTAAATAAAAACAAAATAACTCCTACTGCTAAATTTAGTGATAACATTAACTTAATTAAATAGAAAAAAGTTTACCAAGATGTGAACCACGAAGTGAGCTTCACTCTGATTATCTGGGAAAGCATAATTACCTGGAACATCATTAAATTAACTAAGTTACTACCCCCGGTGTCTTAGTCTCAACACAATCTCTGTTGTTAACGTCTTTAAAGATTTCGCTTTGTCATAAAAAAAATCAAATTTTCCTTTAAAAAAAAAATCATTCAAAGTAAACCTCCAACGATGCAGTCGGACTGTCTTCAAATAGTATTTCTCAGTGATGAATAATAGTAAATACGGAATTGATTAACTCTCTGTGGTAACAATTCCCTGAGAGAACCCTTACTACCACTCACTGATTTGATTTTTCCATTGAAAAGAGAATGCTTTCTGAAAATAAATGTGGTATCGCACGTGAATACGAAATAATATTCTGCGCGAACTATTCACGTTTTAATGTGTCATCATATTTAAAGCTAAATATTTACTTCTGATTACTTAACTAGTATGTTTGCATTAAAACAACAATATCAACATTTACTTATAGAATAATGTATAAGTTGTTCCCCTTACGAAGGAATTAATTTTTAATATTGTTATATAAAAACTAAGGCACACATTCGATATAGGAAGCACTACTGTTAAACCAGCTAGCTCGGAACATTTCGAGACTGTTACAAAAGCTATGATTAGTTTAACTGATAATACTCCATCACGTCATATTCTTGCATGGCTGACTGGATAATTTCATTACAGCCTGCTGCAGGGGTTGACTCTGCACAGGATCAGTATTTTTTCTGACTATCGGCTTGCTAATAGGAATGTCTTAGCTCCTGATGGAAACTAGTCGGGTGTAAACACAACCGCATGACAAGGCGTACGGGAAGGCCAGTAAAAATTATTCATTTCAAAAGAGGTTCTTAACAAATATCTCTACGTTTCTTCAGCTTCCTTAGCCCAAGTAATTTTTACCATCATACCAGTGTGTTTTGATGTAACCATTTAACTTGTATAGCTTATTTGTTTGTAGTCATGCACAAAGCTACACAGTGGGCTATCTGTGCTCTGCCCACCACGGGTATCGAAACCCGGTTTTTAGCAGCGCAAGTCCGCAAACATACCGTTGTACCACTGGGGAGCTTAACTTGTATAGTTTACCATAGTTTGATTTATATTTTATCGATAAATATTTGAGATTTTGAAAAATTTGTTATTTGAAAGATTAAAGTATTGTTATTTCTCGTTAGAGGGCAGGTCAACCGAGACATGGATGACATACAGGAGAGCATAACCGAATCATCCATGCTTATGAAGGACTGAAGAGAGGCTCTTGAAGTTTCCATTATCCTGGTGACTACTAACTATTTTTTAAAAACTAAACTATTTCTATTCATCGCTAGAGGGCACGTCAATCGAGACATGGATGACCTAGACAAGAGCTATTTGTTATGTGTTTGTAGATAAGCACAAAGCTACATAAAGGGCTATCTGTGCTCTGCCCACCACGGGTATCGAAACCCGGTTTTTAGCATTGTAACTCCACAGACATACCGCTGTGCCACTGGGGGGGGGGGGGCTAGACAAGAGAGCGTAACCAAATCACCTATGCTTGTGAAGTAAAGAAAGGCTCTTGAAGTGTGCATTATCCCTGTGACTAGTTACTTTGTTGATAACAGAGTTATACGTAGAATGACGGTATTATTAATATTAAAATACTTTAAATGAAACTTCAGCTAATTCTATCAAACTGATGTACGTACATAGTAAACTGACTAGAATATGTGCATATCGCTAATATTCTAAAATTGCAGAATCATTGGCGCGATTAAAGTGTTTGCTAGAAAGATACAAGAATCGTGTTTTTCCATTCTTGAGTCCTACAATATTCAAGTGTTCAACAGCATTAAGAAACACCCACCACTCAAGTGGAAAGTTTGTTTGTTTACTGAATTTTGCGCAAATCTGCGCTAGCTGTCCCTAATTTAGAACTGATAGAGGGAAGGCATCTAGTCAACACCACCCACTGCCAACTCTTGTGTTATTCCTTATCAACGAATAGTGGAATTCAGCGTCACATTATAACGCTCCCACAGTTGAAAGAGCGAACATGTTCGATAACGGGATTCGAACCTGAAACTCGTAGATTGTGAGTCGAGCGCCCTAACTATCAGGCCATGCCAGGTCCTAACAAGTGGAAAGTCTTAGAGTGTTCGATTATTCAATTGCTTTAAGAAACACAAACCACTCAAGTGGAAAGAGCCCTACATCGGTAGAGAGCTCAAGTGCATTAAAAACACACATATTCAAGTGGAAAGAGCCCTACATCGGTAGAGAGCTCAAGTGCATTAAAAACACACATATTCAAGTGGAAAGAGCCCTCCATCGGTAGAGAGCTCAAGTGCATTAAAAACACACATGGGTTTAGTTGGTATTCTTAT
>NW_013665972.1:570570-576188 GCF_000517525.1 Limulus polyphemus | reverse complement strand
TTAAAAACCACACATATTCAAGTGGAAAGAGCCCGTTTTTAATGCACTTGAGCTCTCTACCGATGTATTAAAAACACACATGGGTTTAGTTGGTATTCTTATCAATCTATGTAATAAAAAGTGGCATATGTGTTTTAATAGAAAGTATTTTATTTATAGATAGGTAACGTAAGATTTTAAACTGACACAAGAATCTGGAATTCTTAAATAGATTACGCTTTAGAAGGATTTTATTTTTCTTTGTTGAATTTCGCGCAATGTTATTTGATAACTATCTGCGCTAGCCGTCTCTAATTGTTAAGTGATAGATTAATGGAAGGCAGATATTTAACACCACCTACTGCCAACTCTTGGGTTACTCTTTACCAACGAATAGTGTGATTAATATAAGGCCCCTACGGCTGAATTGGCGAGTATATTCGGTGACGGGTTTCAATCTCGCGAGCAGCAAATTGTAAGTCGATCACCCTAACCACCATGCCAAGTCAGAGGTATTTTAAGTAGTATAGATATTAGCAAAACTTTCACTCTCGAGTGAAAGTTATCTATCTAGTGCTTTGAGTTGAGTTCAGCGTAGTGTCTGACTTGTAATAGCTCTGAGGAAAACCTCAAGACAGAGGCTGAAATGTAATCTGAGAAACGAATTACATTGAAGTTTCGAGACTTAAACTGGCGAATTGTAAAGCAACGATGCTAATGATTGCTTTTGATTTTGTTTCAGAAACTACTGTGATTTAGAAATTCATAATATAAGTTTACTTTTTATGGCTGTATTATTGCAGTTCTGGTGTAAAATTCGATCAGAACAAATACACCTTAGTTTTCGTAAGACGCCTACAATAATAAATTTAAATAAACCAAACTGCCCCTATTTTTAAAGAGATTGACGTTTTAGTGTTTGAATAATGAAAAGAAAGAACGTTTTGAAATGCACTTAATTTTTTCCTTAAGACGAAAGGGTGCTTTTAACGAAATTTTTGTAATTTTACTTTTTAAATCACTATTAAATAAATTACTTTTTATTTAAAAGTTAATTTGAACTACTCTTTATGTTTGCACCACATTCTCACACTTCGTCTGACACTAACGATAGGCAGGGCACAATAATGACTTGTAAGTAGAAATATTTTAAATTCAACGACTTTTGTTTTTCTTTAGGACACAGTTTCTTCATTAATTTAAATATAGTTTAAGTGTTTATTGTCATTGATTTATGTTTCCAATTTATTTGTCTTCAATCACTCTGTAAAGATCTTATGATAAATGTAGGAAAACCTTTCTAAATGAGTAATTTAACCAAGATAGATTAATCTTCCAGTGCCTGCGAAGCTAGTTCATTTTTCAATTCTAGAATTCTAGGGTTTTGTGAATTTAAAAAATGTAACAATAACTTGAAAATTCTTCTAAATTATCTCTGTAGAGCTTATTAGTTTAATAGCTTTCTGGAAAATTGTTTTTGTTTCAATTACAGCATCTATTCATGCAAAACATTTTGTGTCTCTTTGACTTTTCATGTCTGTTTTTCGTGAAATATATTCATTTATTTTCTTACTCACCAATAATTGGCTAAGAAAATGTCATCAAGTAATAAGGCATGTAAACATATAAACCTATTATAGCAAATTGATAACGGATCATATAAGCCGTGAAAAAAATGGATATGTATAAAAGAGAGATTTTTATTTCTTTTACAAAGGTCAGAAGTATCTAAGAAACGGTTTATTGGAATACTTTACACTCGTTTCAAGTTATTCTCATTGTATACCTTTTCTACAATGCTTCATAAAATTTTGTTTTCAACTTGTGACTAATAGACCACAGGACTCAAGCTGCCCATATATAAATAATTGTTTGTTTGTAATTAAGCACAAAGCTACACAATGGGCTATCTGTGCTCTGCCCACCACGGGTATCGAAACTTGAATTCTAGCGTTATAAGTCTGCAGACATACCGCTGTGCTACTGGGGGTGGGCATATAAATATATATATATATATATATATATACACCAATGAAATGAAAAATAGTAATCTAAGATACATCTAATGCTTTATTATTTGTTCTTATATTTGAACAACATACCAATATAAACCAACTTATGATTTTATTCATATATTTAAGAAACAAAACAAGAATCATAAAACTTTTTATTTGTTTCTTTAACGGCAAAATATCTTTTATAATTTTTGAAATATCAGCTGAAAATAAAGTCAAACTTTCTTTAATACTAAAAGAAACTACTCAGAATGTTTATTCTCTTCAAACAGATGTTTTCAATGAATGTATCACCAAAGGCAGTTTTCGTGATTTTTTACGAATAGCTAGAATGAAGTATATTTTCAAAACAGGGGATACAAGTCATTGTAATAGCTATCGTACAAAAATTATTTCAAAGGCATTACATAAATTATTTTCATAATTAAATAATACTCGTCTAATAACATGTTTTAAAAATACATCATTACAGGCAATTTGTCTCAAAAAAGTAAATGGGGCAAAACATTTACTAAAACTTGACGTTGTTATAAATACTTGTTTCTGTAGAATATGAGAAACCGTTTTATCATTCTCTCATCAAGTATTTGTATGAATATCACTAAGTACTTGGTGTTTCTGCCAATTCACGTTTCAATTGTATATCAGCAAACGATTTATCCTTCTGTCTCTATATATATTCACTTGGATTTTACTAAATACTTGATGTTCCTATTGCTATTTGGTTCAGTTCGCGTTGCAGAAATAGGCAAAGTACGCTGCTTGTCATTCGCCAAAGTAACAAGTGTTTACAAAAGTTTCCAGGTCGTTGATAAAACTCCTTACAAAGCTTTCCTTGTGAAAGTTATTCGTGTGCATCTAAACAAAGAAACTTACTTAAAAGTGTTAATCAATTTCTGCTAAACCAATAGCATTGTTAATTATTTATACTTGCATAATTAATCCCATACAATTAAAACACTGTCTCCCTAATCATTCGTTGATAATACTTATGTGTTTGATGTAAGTTAATTAAGTCATCTGATGACAGAAACTGGAATTTTGGCATATGCGTAATAAATAACTTCGATGTGCAGCTAAATAAAAATATAAAATCATAATTATAACGTAAATAAATCTGAAACATGTTAGTTAATAAGATAATAACTGCAATAAAAAAGAAAATGTTGTCATTTTTTTTATAACAGAGAAACATAGTTTAATCTATTTTTGTTGGACTACTTTCTGAAACATTGTTTAGCAAAAACAAATAAAAAATTGATATAGACGGGATTAAATTCTCAACTTCCCGCATAAAAAGCGTGTGTTGTGCTATATGCAGCATTAGTAAGTGTAATACTATATATCTCTTCCAACACGGGTCGGCCGATTTGACCGAGTCACGTGACCTTCTGTACTCGTTTAAAGTTGATATAATTTAATACTTATAAATATCTATATATTGGGTATATCTTCACGAAATTTGGCAGTCTTTCAGTTAATATTACAATATTTTTACATACAAAAAGTCATATTTCTTAGTGAAGTACTTTTACTAAAATAAAATAAAGTTTTGTCCATGAATATATTGAGTATTTGTTTTGAATAGTCCATGTGCAAAGTAATTTTCATATTAAATTAAAAATAGATTTAGTCATCTCAAATTTCCTTTGTGTAATCCCTAAAACCTCCTAAATGCATTTCAAACATTGTTTTTCACTAAATCCTTATAGTTTATATGTTATTTTCTCTACCCTAATCTCAGAACTGGATCGGTCAATTCGACCGACCTCGTAACCACCCAAAAAAATCGAAATTAACCTAAATTAATCTTCTTTTCTTTCTAGTATGACTTCAGATTGTAACCTGGAATTACATTTGTTTATCCTAAGTAGCTCTAAGTTCGTAACAGTATACATCTATTTATTATTTTATTGCCCTTTATATTGCTCATTGAACCGTGTCTAACTGCTCTCAGTGCCATTATAAGTTGTAAATCACTCAGGGAACGTGCAGCTCACGTCACGCTATCGAATTACATTACCAACGAATTGCTCGTGTGTGTGTTTCGTGAACAATTTTAATTATATTATCATTATTACTTATTTTAACTATTCTAGTCTTCAATAAGTTAAAAAGATCCATACTTTTCATTTTAGTTACTTTTATAATAATAAATAAAGAATAAATATGAAAAACAAGAAATAAAGTACCTACCCAATCTTAGTCTTTTCTTGCCCTCGATTGTGGAGTAGAGTTAAGCCTGATTTTTTAGTGATTATGGTAAAACACTTAATTTTTATTTACTTATATATTAAATCAAAGAATATAGACTAATAACATGCAAGAAGTAGACATATTCACTTACTTCTAAAAATTTTCTTGGCTTTCTAACTATGCAACAAAAGCTGTTACAAATTCATCCAAGCTAATCGTTAACTAGCCATTTGATAAATGAAAACCTTGAATTTCTATTGGTTATAAATAAAATATAATGAAACGGAAGAGAGAACTATCAACCAATTGTAAAAGGGAGGATGTGACAGGTGGGTGTGGCAGGAGGGGTCTGATTTTCTCTTTGATAACTCTGTAACAAAATAAAATTGAAAGCCATAAAATTTATGGTCTGTTTAAGCAATAACGATTTTATAGAGAGTGTTTTACGTTTAATTTCTTACATTTTCGAGGGGTGATGGATTAAATAGGGATGATGACATACGAAGACAAAATCTGTCATGTGGAAATTCAGGATTTTTCTATATATTTCATTTTGGAATTAAGAACTTAAAACTTGTATACTATTAAAATATGGATTATTAGCTAAGATTTTATGCAATTCTAATTGGTATAACATAAACAAAAAGTAGTTTAGTAAAATGTTGAATGTAAGACACTAAAACCTTGTGTCATGCACGGTAAAAGGTACCTGTGCTGAAAGAGATATGGGAGAAGCATATATGTTTCAAATAGATAAACCCCTTAAATAATGCTGTTGTTGTGTTATGTAGTTGGACATGAATGAAACAAAACTAATAAGCAGAATATGGAGTTGTTTTATTTAGATTTAAAGTAAATAAATGTAAAAACATGGAATGACTGTAAACAAAATATATCTCTGTGCATAATATTTTATGTATAAACACTTTGTCTTCGCGGATAATCGCCATCTTTGAGTAAGATCTTGAGATGTTTTCTTGATAAAATAATGTTTAAAAATTGAGAATTTTTAAAATTACGTCATTAAAAAGGGTAAAAATGAACTGTCTACGTTTGTAGCTATTTAATTTTTTTTTCTTTCCATAAAAGTATCAACTCTAAAGTATTAACAAAGCGTCGGGTCCTCTACCATCAGTAACAGAAATGGTGTAATATTATTACGCCTCTGATCGTTTGTTAATATTCCGTAGAAATTCTTTCCTGAAAACTTCAGCAAAACAAGTCCTTCCTTAAATAAAACTAGTTTATTCTTTCTCAATACAACTTTGCAATACACTTAATGCCCACAGTCAGTTAATTTAAACAAACACTATAATTCCCAACGAACGATTCATGCACTTGACTCAATTGTCCTTCTCTATCTCTGTCTGCAATTCAATTCCATTGTTGCCGTCACTTCTTGGCGGTCTTATATACAAGAATACCGCA
>NW_013665972.1:561350-570555 GCF_000517525.1 Limulus polyphemus | reverse complement strand
TCACGAACCTTCGAGAATATCATGACGTGTTACTAGCGTCACGTGACTTCCGCTGTCGTAACAATATTCTATTTTCCTAGCGGGTAAACTCGTTTTTTTGCATATGAAGTGTATTTAAACTTTAGGCCTAATTGTCGATTTGTATGTGCCTGTATTGAGGTAGTTGGAAACCTATAATAGTTATAAAATAATGATTTTTTTTAAATGAAGATATCAAGAAGTGTAAAAATCAACTGTCGTCATGTGTTTCTTTTTTCTTATACATTCCTTGTATGTGTATGTTATGTATCTAAATTGCATTTTGTGGATCATCTGAAACCTGTAATTATTTTCATTAGTGTAATGCCTTAAAATAGAGATAATCGAAAATGAATGAAGTTATGATAGTGACTATGAAAGCTAACTGTCGTGGGTTATATAGCAACTAAATTCGTGCTTTGCATACGAGTATTTAAACTTTTGGCGTAATTGCCGATTTTTAAGCGCCTGTTGGAATTTGTAGTGAGATGTAATGGTATTGCGTTACTTATAAGCCATGGAAATGTAGTGAACTAACTTAATGTGTTTCCTTGTGTGTTTGTTTATGCTGCAGAAGTAATTGTCTTTAAAGTTAATGTTGTAAACGTCGTAGTTTTCACTCGTATAGGACAATACACGTTAACTGTCGTTCACATTTGCACTTGCATAAACGTAAAAGAACTATTGTACAACTAGCCAATGGGAATATTGGGTTTTCATGCGAAATAACACACATACACGCATGGAGTGACTGAAACACGTTCATTTTCATTACATGAATATACCCTCGATAATGAACATATTTATGTATAGTTTATAAAACCTGCGTATCGAAAATACTACCATACATAGTTTAATTTCTGGTTTCACCTGCATGTGAATTGTACATACCGAGGTAATCGGTTGAAAGAAATAAAAAATATTTTTTCGTTCTACCGAGCATAAAAAATATTCATTTGTCATGGTGATAAGTTATTCTAGTTTATCAAACAATAAATCAAGATTAAAGAGAACTTATCTCACACTAACATACTATTCACTTTAATCTTTCTATCACTTTTCTAACTGTTTCACAACTGGAATAAACAGACAAACTTTAAAGCTTTAGAAAAGGTTAATAAGTCACGATGCCTTTGACTCCTGTATTGCACTTTATTCTTTCTTAACTCAAATAAGTTACGTCATTAAACACAGACTAACAAGTTTATGTCCCAATAATATAAAAGTAGCAGCACTTGAAATTACTGTTTTTGTTAGGTTTGAAACTGCAATAAAATGTTTTGAGACCAGGAAACACGAGCAGGAACCTATTGACATTAAACATTGAAAAATAACTTTCTGGCACATTGTTGTTTGTTAGTCTTCGATGTCTAGTGAATTACCAGGGTTTTCTTAATTTGAATCGGGTATGGCGTTTTGGTTACTGTTTAGGGTTGCGTGTCGGAAGGTCCAAAATCTAAGATGTACTGTCGTTGAACTTTCAGTTGTGGACATGTTCTAAAGTAACAGTCGATCCCATTATTCGTTTCAAAGAGCCAAACAAAGCTCTTTTGTGATGGCGGGCGCTGCTGGCTGGCTCTCCTCTCTCTGGTCAGTAATCAAAGGCGGCTATACCTACAACCCAGGGGTGTTTGATATGGCTGTTTGGCCCTTGTGCACATAAGATAAATATACTAATACCAATTAATATTTGGTAATAAAACACTTACTGTTAAGCCAGAAGAATACACCCATTATAATCAAATGAAACGTGTAAATAAAAGTTATCCACTTAAGAATCATCACTAAAAATCTAGTTATATTAAAGAAGATTCAACAGTTTTATTGCTGTTATTATATCTCTTGTGTTCATGAAAACACATTACAGTTCCTCTTACTGCATCTACATTATTAGGCTATAGACGTCTTGTTCAAACCTTTTAATTATCTTCTTTTCAGAATTTTTTAATCACAGGAAGTGAATAGCTGTTGCTACAAAATATACAGTGTATATGTTTGAAACAAATATTCCGCTTCCCTATGAAATTTCATAAACTTTCAAGGTGGATAAAAAATTCGTAAGTAACCTTGGTATTATTCACAGTTCAAGTGCAAAAGGTAAATTTATTTTCTCCTGAATAACAGGTATAAGCTATGATTGTAATGTTACACCTTTTGATATTTATATTGAATCTTAGAATTTTACTTAGAACTCTCTGTTGCATCTAAAAAAAATGCATTATGTTTACACTTGCAAATGTATCTTTACTACAATGCTTGAAGTTTACTGCATTTGACATTGTGTTTTGTTATGATTCTTATATTATCTAAAAATTGAAAAAGTGGTTTATATGTATGATTTGATCTTGTGTATGTCCCTCTTGTACATAACTTATTTATAACTATTTTTCAGTTAAAGAAGATGCTTGGAAGAAATGTGGTGAATCTTTTGCATTTTCTCATTTCCATGTCCAAATCTTCGACAAAAACTTCCTAGTTTTCTATGGCAAAAGAAAGTCCACTTTAAATAGAAACGAAAGCTTTAGCTGAAAATGTTGAAGTATAATTTTAAATAATCACTATCATCACTAATTCTTTATTTTATATTATTTTCACAATACACTTATTGATTAATCTTTATTCAACATTGCTTTTATAACACATCCGTGCACGAATCATTATTCTACGTTTTGATATAAACATTTGTACACGATTTTTTTTATTTTGCATTATTTGTATATATAGTCTATCCTTCATTAGAGGCAAGAAGGATGGACATTGGTCCCAGTTCCTACATAGTGAATTAAAAATATTAACACAGTGCTACCAGTCCTCTGTGTGGTGTTTCTCTGTTTTAATTTCGATTTACTTCATACTTTTTATTGATTATTTTCCCACAGTAAATCAATAGTGATAAAATTGATACGGTTTGTTGAAAGCACATTCATAAATATTCCTTAAAAATAGTTATTGACTTTCATTATATTGAAAAGTTTAGAAAATCATTATAATCATTTCCTGAGATTTAACAGTGACGCATTAAAAGAAAAAGAAAACATGCTGCAGGAACTGTAACAATAATAAAATGATGGCCTTCGTTATGAATGGCATTACTTTATTATTGGTGCCATATGACTAGTACAATAGAAGTTAATCATGTTCTGAAAGTGTCGGAGAGAGCGTGTAAACAAAATTGCTACACTGCATATATTCTTCACACTATACGAGGTTAAGGGCGATAAGCCTGATTAGAATTCTTCCCTTGCCCCAAAAACCTAGAAAGCACGGTTCTATATTTGTGTTATACTAGAATCATAAAGATAACTTCCTGTGGTTTTCAATTAATATTACTTAAAATGTTTACTTTTTTATGACTCTCACACAGTCTGGCACTTCTGTAGTTATTGCTAATCTAGACTGTCTTTGCCTTGTCATTGGTCCTTCCGGCTTTGGTGACCACCTTAGCTTGCCTTGTGGGGTTATCGATCTAACAATCGTGTGGGAAAATACAATTATTTCCAACTAAGATCTTGTAAATTGCTAGTGTCAGAGGCAATGCTGCTTCCAAGATTTGTTTTCGTTGTTATGTTAGTCTCATCCTAGCATGGAAAAAGACCAGTCGACCTGGAAAGTGCTTCAAAGCGCCTTTGTTTTTGTACGAACAGACCGAGAAAGTTTCACTTCAATTCTATTTTCTCTTTCAGTTTTAACTATCTATAGTTTTAGTTTCAATCTATCAGCTTAGCTTTAATCCAATTTTATTTCGACCGCGTTTCCGTTTTATTTACTTTAATTTCCAATTTTCTCTAGACTGAATGGGTATCCAGAATAACGAAATTATTTTTGTTCGTTGTAACACTGTGTGTATGTTTCTTTTTCATTTACAAATCACCACAAAATAAAATGCTGTTAACCTTGTATCTTACGAAAATAAAACTAGTTGTATAATAATTATTTCTCAAAAAGGAGAATTACAATCCTAAGAGAACTAAGTCACCGACTGCCACACAATTGTATTCGTTCACTGGAAACTTTTGGAAAATAATTTAAATAAATAGACGATTTCACTAAAAATTATGCAGATAATTTAAATCAGTGAGCTCTTCGCTTTTTTCTCAACTTAAGGAAATCTGTGCATGTTCAATTCTTAATAAAAAATGGCATAAACCTCAAGCAGAAAGTTAACATGATGCTTATACTGATTGTGCTACTGCTTAACCGTTTATGGTTTTTAGATCAGCTATATATATGATAGGTAGAGATGAGACTTGTTGTACACTGAAGGAAATAATTAGATTTAGAAAAATGATAGATATTTGTAAAATAGCTATGGAAAGGGCAATACTACTTTTATAAAATAATGACAATCACCTCTTCTTCTGTTCAATGTTATTCGTATCAGGCATCTGATGATCAGTTATGTGATTTTAAGTTCGAATGATTGATCATTCAGTTTCCGCTAGATATTTAGTGATCTCGTAATATCTAGTCTCATTTCTCGCTTTGAAGGAAGTCATAAATTTAAAGTACTCCAAATTGTTTAGGAACAATAACTAATCTTCAAAAAAGACGTTTGGATGTTTTACCCATGTGCAGAGCGAGCAGACAAATGTAATCCAGTTAACTGCTATGAATGTCTCAAAGTGTCATTAGCAGAATTTGGAATAGCTTCTAAATTAATCGTTTTCATATAATGGAAAAGACAAACCATCATCCATAATGTATTCTGTTGAATCTTTTGCAATCGTAGGGTACATTCTCAACACTGGTTTATTTGTTCGCATCATAATGTCAGTATACAAACACAATAAATATCATATAACCGACATGTACTCGTAAACCAGATGATGTGCATACACTAACGGATAGACATAAAACAGTTCGCTTGCAATGATGCTAAGAATATGAATCGTGTACCTAGAAAATTAGAGGCAATATTATTATTTATATACATTAGTCACGTTTTCCTTGTAGCCAAGCAAGAGTCACATACTCATTTGGAGAGGATCTGGAACAATACACAAACCTTTTGTTTTATATATGGGAATGTGAAAGATGTAAGTATAGCGTGGGAAGGATTAAATATTACATTCTGTGGAATAATAACATTAATATCCTATAATATAAATACCACAACCTAAGACTTTATGCTTCCATATGCTGGTGTGATTGACCCTATCTTCAACGTAATCTACTCTAAACTCCTCCCCGCTCTATAATAAACTGGTTAACACATTCCTTCAAGAAACATGAGTTGACAGAATCAAGTGACCTGCGTGGTTACCCTACTTCAGTTCCAACGATCGTGTCTGGGAACCAGGAACAACTTGGAAGATACATGCATCTCTTCGGTATTCCTTGAGGAAAGCTCTTTCAGTGTAATGATCAAAGGTAACTCAAGAATTTTCATCATATTCCATATTGAAGTGAAATATCATGAACTGTAAAGATGTAAAACCTCATCTACCAAATGTTCATTTTTCAATCATGGGCTCAATGACCAATCATTCGAATTTAAAAATCACGTGACTGATCATTATATATCTTCATTTTATAACAATAGTCCAAGAGTAGGGATTGGCAATCATTCAATTCGTTTAGTAAACATTGATATATAAAAATATACACACATCCTGTTAAAATATCTTTTTACATCTTTAATGAAATAAACACTTTTTATATTTTAGGAAATGACATACATTGAGCACTTGCGACCACCAAGAAGTGCTTTCACGAAACGTCTCTAAAATCAAATCAACAAGTAAGTATAAGAACAACTTTACTAAGCTTTAAAAAAAAAAGTCAGAGAAAACATTGCTTTCACGAATATATTGAACGAAACAAACCACAAGTACTTTATTCTTTACTGCCTTAGTCAACAAAATATCTAACATGAAGTATTTCGGTTAGATGTGGTTTGTACCAAATCTTCCCTGTTTTAAAACGCGTGAACAACTTTCCTCTTGTTGTGCGCGATTTCAAGCACCAAATTTCAGTGATTTTCTCTATTGCTACTTCACATGCATTGAACTCATTGTTTCACACTTTCTGAAAGATCCTTTGTACCAGCCGCAACACACAAAATATTTGCGGTAGTTTTCATGCTCTTCTCTTGAATTTTCCTTATTCTATCGTTTTCAGGCACAGCAATTAAGCTACGCTTTCTTGCAGGAATTATATGTTAGATCAACAAATCCTGGTCTATTTGAAAAACGTTTACACGGTCAGACAAACAAACTCACATAGAATTTACTTTATTCAATAAAATTACACGTACGTAACTTAATTTAATAAAATTACACGTAAGGTAAACAATAAAGTAGTAATTGTATTTATAATAGTGTACAGAGTATGAAACAGTTTTGAGCGTTCAGTGTATGGCATGGTTTTATCAGTTGAAACAAAGAAACACATAAAAACGAAGATAAAACCCATACTAAAGAAAAAGTAGCTAAAAGGTGTTTATAACAGTCTATGAAACGAACTAAAGCTAAATCATTGCATAGTAAAGTGAATGTAAGGTTTAAATATGGACAAACTTAGCTGAATATGCAGAAACATATGAATGCGTGTTCACAAAGTGAAATATTAGGCTTGCTCCACTTCATTTCTTTATAGTTTTGTCAACTCCTGGACCATTATGTTTTGTTAATAAGCGCAAACAACTCATTATACTACTCTCCTTAAAGAGCTTCCCAACCTCTTCAAAGGCAGACACCATATCTAGGTTGATGTCTAGGTTGATTAGGATCTTCAAAACTCTTAAATCTGTCTCTGAAAGAAAATGTTTCACGGACTTCAAACAAGCCACCATTGTAGAGTTTTGGAATTTTTGGTTCAGTCAGTATGATGGGCTTAATCAGTAGTGAAATGTTCTTTAAAAATAAGATTCAGGTATGCACCCATTCACCTCTCTCAGAATCTGGTTTCGCAGTTAATCAGGTTTTCTGTAAGTTCAAGGTAACTTTTTATGTACCATTCAAATTGAACTAATAATTATTTGGTGTAATGTTATTTTTTAGAAAATTGCACGCGAGCAAAGTGCTGTTTGCAAATGAAAAAGCTAAAGTTGAAATCAAAGCCAGTCGTCATGTGATGACAACCACATTGTGCCATCGTGTAGCGTACTCGTTGCATTAAAAAGTTTGACTAAACAAACAACAGGTAATGTGATTCTGAATGGAAACGCCAATATGCAGACTTAATAACATAAAAAGTATAAACACCCATACAGATATAATAGCACATATAGCATTATAAACTAATAAGTTTAACACCGTATTTGTAGATCTAAGGAATGCAAAGCATAATGTTATACATAAAACCACACCATATATACAATAGCTTTCACACTGACATGTAATACTAACTGAAACTTTAGCCACCTTAACACTCTGTGAAACGTTAAGTCTCACACACAGTTAATGAACTTACGAAATATTAAACTTTAAATAGATTGAAAACCGTGTAAAGCATTTAATGTCACGTGTAAACAATAAAGTATTATACTAATTTAATACCGTATAAAACAATGGGTGTCTCACAGTTGTACTAACATATATAACACTAACTCTGAAATGTATATATATATATACGTGTGTGTGTGTGTGTTTTAATGTGATGTCAGAAGAATTTATTACAGTAAAATTATTTTTAATAAAGATTTAAAAACACACCAAAAGTTATATGTAAAACAAAGTAAATGTAATATACAAATTAAGTAATAAATGCATACAATACATTGAGTGTCACATACATTTTGTAACATGTATGTCATCTTAGTGCTAGAAAATACTTAGTACGATATGAAATTTTAAATGTCTTATATATATTCGTTATCATATAAAAAGTTAGGTGACTTAATACCATATAAAACATGAAATATCACTGCAAATTCACACAGTAAAATATTCATGATTATACATATTTAATGCATAAACAGTTTAAATGTTTTATTTAATGTAAACATAAAACATCATGTGTCACTAAGATGTTTTATCATACATAATATTGTGTCATGGTTAGGCTGGGCGTTGCATAGTGGGTAGTGCGTAGAGATACGGATCAGAAGTTCCAAGATTCAATCCCCGATATACTTCTGAAATGGAACAGCACTTTCAGCTAATAAGTGTTAAAAAAGTTACAGTCACTCCAATTACTTGCTTAAAACTATCCGCGTATCTGATGTATGGTTGTCCTCCGTCTAATAAACAGTTCTAAATTACTAATGGCTATACCTGAAACTTCGGGTTCTCTGACATGGCAGTTTAGCTCATGCGTCGTATAAGGTTCATTTTAGGTTGACAATATTAAACCAGATTTAACAGTAAATAAAACATTGATATCGCTCGCTTTATTACCATATAAACTTTACATATCACACATGTTCTATACCATGTAAAACAATAAATGTCAGAAAGTACGTATTAACAATATATATATATATATATATATTTCATTAAGGTTCATATAGGTTTAATACTATAGAAACATTAAATCATACAAAGTGAAATATTAGGTTTGACCCAAAATTATAGCATGTACAAATCAGGTGTCAGGTATATTTGATACTGCATTTAATGCGTTAAGTACGAAGCAAATTCAATACAAGTTTGCTTTATAACTGTCAAATAGGCATTTAATATCACGCAAGGATGTCGTTTAAAAGCAAAAAAGTCGCAAATTTTAATACAGAACTTTACGTAGGTTAAATAGCATAAAAACCGCACTTAATATTAAATTAAAATTGTCACATAGAGAATACCGTATGAAGCACTGAGAATCACACAAATCCAATAAATTATAAAGCATTAGTTGTTACTAAGGTAGTATAGGATAAATGAAATTATTTCACATTTGAGTGAAAGCTATGCATGCATAGGGTTGCAAACATTGCAGAAATAAAAATATCCGTTCTTTGTCTATGAAAACATCTCTTTTTTTCATTTAAGTTAAATAAATTACTCATATAATGTTTCCTAATGTTGAACCCAAGTGTCAAGAGTATTTCATACAATTCAAAAAAAACAACTGTCACACAGGTAAAATACCACATAAAACTTTATGTGTTATAGAGGTTAAATACCATATAAACTTTTATGTGTTATAGAGGTTAAATACAACATAAAACTTTATGTGTTATAGAGGTTAAATACCACATAAAACTTTATGTGTTATAGAGGTTAAATACCATATAAACTTTTATGTG
>NW_013665972.1:544977-560766 GCF_000517525.1 Limulus polyphemus | reverse complement strand
ACATAAAACTTTATGTGTTATAGAGGTTAAATACCATATAAACTTTTATGTGTTATAGAGGTTAAATACCATATAAAATTATATATGTGTTATAGAGGTTAAATACCACATAAAACTTTATGTGTTATAGAGGTTAAATACCATATAAAATTATATGTGTTATAGAGGTTAAATACCACATAAAACTTTATGTGTTATAGAGGTTAAATACCATATAAAAGTGTATGTGTTATAGAGGTTAAATACTATATAAGTGTCACTCGAGTTCAATAACATGTAAAACAAATGATGATTCAGTGCATTCTAATCATTATACGGTTATATATTTTATTGATTTGAATTATGGCATTATGTACCTCTAATCAGTTTGTTACATAGAATTGTCGTTATGAATTTATAAATCACTTTTTATTTCTGATCCATAGTTAAGTTGCATTTGATTTCAAGTTATAAATAATTGACCTCACCTCACAGGTTATATAATAGTAAAAGAGAAATGTCCCGAACACCTGATGCTGTTTATCTCTTTCACTGCTTTAGACATTAATGTCCCCCTCTAGAGCACTAGTCCTGTTTGTGGTAGGTAGCTCTGTTACCGAAACTAATCGGCTGCAACTAATAATAAAGGTTTCGCTTTTCATTGCGACAAAAATGCGCTTCAAAATACATTACATTGCCCAGTGAATTTTGAATTTTATATCTCCACCAATAAATGGTACTCTTCTTCAAACTTCCCAAAGCTTACCAGTTTCAAGTTTTAGATAAGTGACGAAATATTAAAATATGAATCATTTTATTTTCGTTGCCTATCTAGATATATACTTGGCACTGGGAGAATTGTTCATTTGTACACGTGCAAGTAAAGTATCAGATATAAGTTACGCTATGTAAAATTGTCAGGTTTAAACATTAAATATTTATACGTTTAAATCTTATATATCATATAGATTTAATATGATATGAAATATTAAGTATTAAATAGGTTTAATCCGTTATCGTAAATGTTATGTAGATTTAATACTGTGTAAAACTAATTGTAATAGGTTCAGTACCACACAGAATAATTAAGTATCACACAAGGCATTAAGTATTCTACACGTTTAATATCATATACTACATTACGTGTTTAATATCACGTACATATATTCCTTTAAGTGTCACACAGATTTATTGCCATAAAAACATTAGATAGTTCACAGGTTTGGTAGTACATTGCCTATTGTGTATCACACAAACATCTTATAAATAATGTGTTCTAGAGATTTAATGCCGTTTAAAGCAATAGGCGTCACTTAGGTTTATTAATATCTAAAATATTGAATATCATGCAGGTTTAATGTAAAATATAACATTAAATGGCATTCAAAACATGCGAATCGCCAAGTGTCGCATTGTTATAATAGTCTGCGAAACATTAAATTCCCGCAGTGATTTTAATACCATATAAGAACATGTTCATACGGAGATTAAGTGGATGTAATAATATCTCTAAAACGCCAAATGTTACACAATTTTCTTATTAGATAATCAAAGTCACGCTGAGCTTCAAGTAAATTTATTATTTAGCTATAGACGAGTTTGTGATTTTCTATCGAGAGTAAATTATATCTAAATATGAAGTGGTTGCTCTTAGTAATGTCGCTAAGTTGAAGCAGCTGTGGATAATCACTCTCTAAGTTAGCACAATGACTAAAAGCTGGTTGAAAGTTTTCTAATGTTGCCATACATAGGCGATGCAGTTACAAAATCCCATTCAATTCGCGAAATATATACAACTGTTTCTTCGTAACATGTTTCCAAATTTATTCATAAAATGTAGTGATAAAACACTGGGATTGAAAAAAAAATGTTCAGAAATAAACCGAAATATAATAACATTAACTTGGTACAACGAGCTTCAGTTTAAAAATCGATTTCATGCACTGAACTAAGACTAACAAAAATTTGAAGACTAAAGCTTGTTTTATTTTAAACCACTCATTTGTTGGTTTTAAGTTTCATCTACTAAAACCAAATCAATATGATCACGAAGTTCGTGACATGTGGTCATAAACCATCTCGTCGTGACAACTGTTAATATTACTATATATAACTTTTTATTATGTGTCAAACGTCAGGGGCCAATAACGTTCAATATCTAGTGAAATCATTTATGCTAGTTTAAGCTTCTATATTATTCTATAGAAACTTTAATCATTATACTAACATAAACGAAACAGATGCAAGTCTACTTTCGCGTAATTTACACTATTCAGATGCCAGAATTACATATCTAATTACATTATTAGACTTATTTTCTGATTCTTCAGTAAGAATTTTCAATGTATTTTATGTCCGTACAAGCAAAAGTACCCGTCCCCAGTGACGGAAAATGTTTAAGTTAATCTATCAATTTAAATTATTTCATGGACTTTAAAAAGGTTAATTGAGTTGTACTCTTGGCTTCACCCCGAATCAAAGCTCTGAGCTACTTATGTTGTCCACCACAAAAAGTAATTGTTGAGTATTTCAGTCATGCTAAGAGTCGTTCAGCATAACATATGGTAAATCTACATTTTTGTTCCTTAAGTTACGTCATATTTTGAAATGTGAATGATAGCGTGATTAATTTCGAACAATTTAGGGTGGAATATCCTTCTTGTGAAATGAATTTTGCATCAACATTATTCACGCCTGTTCTCCCGTCATTTCAAAAGTGAAAGTTGAGCTTTGTCTGTGTGTGCAGCTTTTCAAACGCAGCGCGAGAAGCGGCCGCCGTAAACGGGAGACAGACGAACACTCGGACATACACCATGGTTATCAATATATATAAAATGTTATTTCTTATTTCATTTCATTTATTTATGATAACGTTAATTTTAGTGTACAGACAATTTACAGAAATATAATGATGTTTCCGTACATTTCCCCACCCCCTCGTATGAAACAAACTTCTATACTCGATCCTGTTATAACTGAAAATTTATCGATTGAGAAAAGCAGAAAAACTTGATTCTCAAAGATTCTGAAATGAAGTGACTATAATATTTATAATCCTATCAAGGTAACTTAATTCATTCTGATTTCTTCGAACGCTTAACTTAACATACGTACTTAATGTTTAGTAGATTCCATTTTAAAACGTATCCTTTGGGTGATATATCTGGTAATACTAATAAAGAAAATTATATCATCATACCGATCTATTTCTAATGATTTTATAAAATATTTCAAAAGATGTACATCTCATTATATATTTATATACACACACATACCCTCCATAGATATATATATATATATGGAGAGAAAGGGAAACGGAATAATGAAACAAAACTGTTATATTTAAGCCTAGAAATATTTACTATTCTAACATATGTACCCATATTTAGTAAGAAATGAATAATCAATGTTTTTATCGAATAATGTAATTTTGTGATAATTTTTGGAAACAAAATACCTTTTCAGAATGACTTTTGGTAAACTTAATAAAATATTGTGTTGCTAAATATTTTGGTACTCATCATTTTGACACCTAATTGATAATATAATGTGTTAAGAACTCTAGACGCTTATCAACTTTGCGTCTATTTGATATGTATAGCATCAGATATAGATCTGGGGCCGAAATGATATGTATCAAAATTTAAACTGTTGATAAAATGCTGTGTTGTTATCAATTCTATTACTCATACTAATTGATAAAACGCTGTGTTGTCATGAATTATATGACTTATGATTTTGACAACTAATTAATAAAATGCTGTGTTGTGAAGAATTATATGATTCATCCTTTTGACAACTAATTGATAAAATGCAGTGTTGTGAAGAATTATATGATTTATCATTTTGACAACTAATTGATAAAAAGCTGTGTTGTGAAGAATTATATGACTTATCATTTTGACAACTAATTGATAAAATGCAGTGTTGTGAAGAATTATATGATTTATCATTTTGACAACTAATTGATAAAATGCTGTGTTGTGAAGAATTATATGACTTATCATTTTGACAACTAATTGATAAAATGCGTGTTGCGAAGAATTATATAATTTATTATTTTGACAACTAATTGATAAACTGCTGTGTTGTGAAGAATTATATAATTTATTATTTTGACAACTAATTGATAAAACTGCTGTGTTGCAAGAATTATATAATTTATTATTTTGACAACTAATTGATAAACTGCTGTGTTGTGGAGAATTATATGATTTATCATTTTTACATATAATTGATAAACATACTATGTTTTATGAATTTTAATACATATCATATTTAAACCTACTTTTTACACCTGATTTAGTTTTAAGGCAGAAACGATATGTATTATATATCTGTCTTTGAGAGCAATGGTTTAATATATTTGTATACTTCTGTAATTTCATTAATTATCATTTAGTAAATTTATTTTTCAGCTACGTTTTATTTGTTTTAAATTCGGCCTCTTTTTACATTTCTATGTAATCTGCCTTATGAGTGTTAGTCTCCACTTCATACCAGGCAGCTACTTCTTGGACTAAAATCATTAGAACTCGTACGTAAAATCCATTCGCGACACATACAGAAGCTTCTGTTCTAGGCTTAAGATTCAAAATAGAATCGTATATGTATAATTGGATTTTATAAAACAGCTTTAAATCAAATATGTATATCATCACAAGCGAAATTTATAGGTTGGCGAATCACCACCTTATCCGCTTTTAAAAGAGTTCGTTCTTAATGATAACCCATGATAATGATAATGGTTTTATATTTTGTAGTCTATGAATAAACGTGCCAGAAAAATATTAGAAATAGCTAATGTATCTTGACACAGTGTGAGAACTATAGCTACCCATATTAACAAATAATGCTACAGTTAGCAAATGACATTATGATATAGACATTATAACAGCACTTGTTTTTCACTAGTATAAGGTAATATGATTAACATAAATATTTGTTTTTCACTGCTATAAGGTAGTATCATTACATAAACATTTGCTCTTTACTAGTTTAACGTATAATCATGACATAAACATTCGCTCTTTACTAGTTTATGGTATAATCATGATATAAACATTTGCTATTCACTAGTTTATGGTATAATCATGATATAAACATTTCCTATTCACTAGTTTATGGTATAATCATGATATAAACATTTGCTATTCACTGGTTTATGGTATAATCATGATATAAACATTTGCTATTCACTACTTTATGGTATAATCATGATATAAACATTTGCTATTCACTACTTTATGGTATAATCATTATGTCTATTGTTTTTTCTTCTTCCAAACACCTTTCAATCAACCTTCATTCCTCCATTTCTCAGCAGATTGACGTGAAACTTGAGAGGGTTAAACTTTGGTCAAATATTTATTTTTATTTTTTTTATTTAGACTTTTTCTTAAATTTTATGGAGTCAAAGGTCAAATAACCCAAAAATGTATATTTTGGGCTCCTGTGCTATCGTTATGTTTACAGCAATCAAGATGAAGATTGGCACAAATATAAATTTTCATAAGCCCAACACACTGACATATAACAAAGTTGGACTTGCTCATTTTGAGTCTTTATAGGGGGGGTCAGAGCTCACCAAAGGAAGTTTTTGGTTAATTACTCGTCCATATTTTGACCAACTTACATGGGATTTGGTACAGCTCCCATACATGTACATAAAGAAATTTAGGATATGCCTATTTTAGGGGGGGTCAAAAGGTTAAATAAGCCCATATTTTAGGGGTTTGAATCAATTACTTAGAATTGTTTTGACTAATTTACATGGAATTTAGTATCAAGATACTCTTTTGCAGGCATCAAACAGAGATATAAACAGTTTTGGAAGTTTTGTCTTTTGCTCATTTTTTTTCAGCAAAGAAAGCACAATTTGGGGATTTGTGAACTGTTCATGTGTATGTCAACCAACTTACATGGGATTTAATACAAAGATACTTTACTGTAGGTCCCAAACAGTTATACAGACATTTTTCGATTCTTCTATAATTTTCACGATTTTTTTTTGTGTATGTGTCAAAATTGGCTATTTTGAGATTGCGTGGCAGAGACATGTATTCGACCGCGAATGTTAGCCTCTTTAATTACATAAATATTTGCCCTTAACCAGAATAAAGTAATATTATAACCTGAAAATTTTACTCTTCACTAGTATAAGTCAAATCGCAATTCGCTAAAAATAAAATAATATCATTATAAAAGCATTTGCTCGTCACAGCTCATGTAATCATGCTACATAACACTAATGAGGACTTATTATAACACCATTTACCAGTTACAGCTTATAACACCATTTACCAGTTACAGCTATTTCTATTCATCTTCTTTAATACGGGAAATAATTCAGTGTACCCGGTTTTGTACACAACTTTCAGTGGTCTGGAGCTTCCTACTCACTACATAGATGCTCACAGGATGTCTCTGAGTCTTTTGTCGCAGCATAGCTTTCAGTTCATAGCTCCTTCTCTTGAACGATTTGAGATTTAGTTTACAGCCGCGGCTATTGAGGATTCCCTCTTGTTATATTTTAATAATGGTGGGGCTTCAGCTCTAATCCCTGTAGTACATTATGAATTTTTCACTAGAAGTAAAATGATAAATTTGAATACTCTGCCCAACTATTTTACTAAACCATCTTATCAATGTCTTTGATTCCTATCAATCAATGTTCCGGTTTGTTCTACTAATACTTAAAATGTAGCAACGATCTCAGTCTTTGCTGTCTTCAGAAATATTTTAAGGTAAACTTGTGCATGCAACCAGTTTACAGATTTTGTTTATTGCACTTAATATAAAGAACCAAAAATTGATATATAAAGTACACAACATATTGATAATTGTCAGAACAGTTGACGGCACACTTTTGTTTGTTCTTGTTAAATACAAAGCTACACCATGAGCTATTTGTGGGTTGTACGGACTGCAGGAATCTAAACCCAATTTTAGAGTTATAAATCCTCAGACTTACAACGCTAGAATCCGGGATTCGATTCTCGTCATTGACAGAGCAGATAGGCAAATGTGGTTTTGCTCTAAAACAAACTTATCGCTGAAGCAGTAGAATTTTTTTCATTTGTTTTTTCAAATGCATAAGATATAACAACAATCCAAAACTCATGTGACGAAAAAAAAGAGAAAGAAAAAGATCTACACAGAAACGTATTTAAATTTATTACACAAATTAATTCGTGAAACAGTGAGTCTAATGACTTGGAAATATGAAATAGGGCTTACATTCCTATTATTCCAGAATTTTGTTGTTGTTTTTTACCAGTAACTGCATTATATAGACCTAAGTTACAGGACTAACGTTTGACAAGAACAAGTAAAAAGCAACAACTGTTAGTATGTTGTGTATATGTAGATAAAAAATTTCTAATATAGTACGGAAAACGGATAGTAAACTATAAAAGCCTTTGCTTTTAACTGTGAAGCACAGCAGAAAATTACATTGAATAACAAAACCATATCAGACTAACGAATGTATTTTCAAGCAATATCATCTCTGTTCAACTTGGTGAATCAAACTTTTGTGTTTTTTATTGCGAAGATTGGCTTCATTATAAATTTATTCACGTACTTTTATATTATTTTTATACGGAAAAAAGGTTTAAGACTGTTCAGTTTTTGAGCTAACTTTAGCACTTTTTTTCGCTTTATCTTGCTGGTATATGCATCTTAAGTGCTCATTTGACCTAGTGGTTAAAGCGTTCGACTTCTAATCAGGACACCTCAGGATCGAATCTCATCATCGAACATACTCGCCATCATGGCCATGTGGGTGTTATAATGTGTGTGATGAATCCCACTGCTCCTTAGTAAAGAGTAGCCCATAAGCAGGCAGTGACTATTGTTAACTATAGTCAACCATCCACAGCCAACTTGCGAGCTACTTTAATCGAATAGTGGAATTTCACCGTTACACTTATAACACACCCACGATCCTAATGTACAGAGAACGAATACTTTGTTGAGGGCGAAAACGGAGCTCTAGACGTAAATCCTCGCATCCACAGTCCAGCACTTACAACGCTAGAATCAAAGGTTCTATTTCCCGTGATGAACAAAGAGCAGATAGCCTACTGTGTAGCTATGCGCTAAATCAAACAGATTCGTAAAACTAGCTTTTGTTTTTGGACTTATTTGCCAAGACTATGAAATTCTTTAACAAATGAGATGTGTAGGGCGTACCTTTTTTATTGATTCGCCACAGTTTTAATAGTAAGAAAGAATACTAAAAATCACCAAACATAAAATCATATATTATAAATAGTTTGTTTTTGAACATTATAATAACATTTGTTTATAATTAGTTTGCCTAAACAATCAAATAATTAGTACTTAGTTATCTTAACCAAAAAACATAATTAATTTCGTTATGTACTTATATATAACTAATATACATATATTTCAGTTTATACAGTTTGTTGGTCAATGTAGTTCAATAGCGTGTACGCACTATTTGATCTACAATAAGCACACACAACATACAAATTAGCAACGACTAGCTACAGCCTCACCACTTGACTTAAAAGTAATGTAACAGTGGCAATACTCGACCGTCAGGTAATAATGAAGGGGAATTACATCTTTCAGTGAGAAAAGTATTCATAATAACCCTTAGAAACTTCTTTACTGGCCAGATTATTGGTGGGACAAATGCCCCACCTACCCAATCTATTCTGGCGCTCTTGCTATCACTGAGCATTTCTTAACATATTGCAATGTAAGAGTGTAAAAATGAGTGCGTGTGTATGTATAGAAAATGAATACCAAGATCAAGTTTGTATTTTACTTATGCGTTGATGTAGAGTGTGTATAAACAAAGTTAAACCAAGTTTCTCTTTTCTTTATGTTTAAGTAAACACAAAAAACACAACGTTTGTATTTTCATGTTTACGGTAAAGGTGTATATATATACAAAAAGGACATCATGTCTGTATTTTTGAGTAAGTAAATTTTCGGTACATAAAGTTAAATGCTTGGAAGTAAAACTTTTCATCATAGGTAAAAGTTTCCATAAATTCTGAAGTATTTCTACAAATATGAAGAATATTTTCTAAAAGTTAAAATGTTTCCTGAAACTAGGATCACGTAGATATACTTTCTGTTTATATGATATAGTAGGCATATTTCATTTTTGAAACTATTAATACCTCAACCTACACAACTCAACAACTACGTATAACCTCTGGTGAGTGTTGGGTAATATATTACATTATTGAAATAAGGAGAGTAAACCCAATTTTCTTCTCAAGTATAGAATAGATATTGTCCTAGATATATTAAGTCTCTTTAAGCTGTTCATAGAAGTGTGTAACACTTATGAGAACTAAAATGTTTTATTTCAGGGTAAGCTGAACGCAGACCAGAAGCTGTGGCTCTGATATTCCCAAGTTCGCGTCTCTTTATCGCCAAAAAAAATCGCTCTGGGCGCTTTGGGGTGTGTTATAAGAGTTACGGCAAAATCCCACTATTTGACGATAGATGGCGGTACATGGTGTTGACTAGCAGACTCCCCTTTTCAAAGTTATTGACGAATAGCACAGGTAGTTCTCGTGTATCTTTGCGCGAAGTTAAACAAAAACAAACAGATGATTTTTGTGATTTGTTTTTAGCAACCGATTTTACTGCATGAAGAAGACTTCAATTAAGGAGGTCACCCGGTAGGTCAAATGATAAGTTTACGAATTTACAAACTAAATTACAGGGTTTGATTCCCCACGTTGGACAGAGCGCATGTAACTCATTTTGTAGCTTTAAACAGCAATGATTAAGGAGTCAAAAGCTTACAATAAAAAAGTAAATATGCAACGTCTTTGTTTACTGAACCAATTTTTCTGTTATCGTCTTTCTGTTTCCCTGGGAGCAGCTAACTTCACACATCTGGAAAACAGTCATCTTAATGGCAAGTTTAGATGAGCGATTTTGTGAGCTTGAGCAACCAAATTTGTCCTTAAATTATATTTTCTAATTTAATTTCAAATGTGACGCCTATAAAAAGTCCTATCTCTCTCTTACGTTCTGTCATCTGATATGCAATTTTTATCCTAATTGTATTTATTTATTTTGTAATTGTGTGTGAAACTATTGGATTCTGATTTTGCTGTTTAAAATTTAACATAAATATCATTGAGTTTGAGATAATACTGAAATATGACGTTCTCCTTCCTTTAGGTGTTAAAATTTACACATACAGTGTACTGCCTTTATCAAATATAAAAATACACCTAAGTGTTAACAACATTAAAAAAAGAAAGACAGATGACGCAGGAAATTTTATGAACATCCTAGTTTGGAATGCCTTGAGCAATTATGATAGGTTCAGCGAAGATAGTCTGTATTTTTCCGGTTGGGTAGAACCAAGTGATTAATAGTTATATAGAAAGATGATAATATGCATTTACCAAGACAGAGACTACAGACTCTGATAACCATAGTTAACGATGATGAATTCAGTAGGGACTCCAATATTTAGATGGTAGATACTTATATGTAATATGATTTATCCTTCGTGAAATCAATATGATGGCTCTGTCGGTCATTCAACCATGAAAAAATGAGATTATTCATACTCAAGTAACGAGAGTTATCACTATCAATTTCATGATAACAGCATTTTGGAGCATTACCTTTCATCACTACCAGATTTCTTCAGCGAATCCGTCCATTTGCTTCCATAATTCAACACTGTTCAATATCTCTACTGAAGTTATTCGTCCAATTCGGGAAGAAATCGTATACCAAGACTATCTTATTTTCGACTTCATTAATATAGAGAGCAAATGCTTTGAATTTGTAATATGTAACTCGTATTATAAACCCGTGATTATTGGAAGTTAAGTTATCCAATGAAGAAATAGATAGTAATGATATTTTTCTCTCTCTTTCTTTTGAAAAAGAACCTTGAAAATTCATATAGTGATAGAAGGATAAAAATAACAGTAACAAATCTAAGTTAAATATACAGATGTATGGTAAAGATTGTTGCAATTAATTGTTGTAATTTACTTCATAGTGTTTTAGCGTTTTCACCCTATTTTAAGTTTTTCACGGCTCATCACTTTTGCATTATATATATATATGTGTTACTTTTTGTTTCTTTTATAAGTTTTTTTTGTTCGTTGTTAAGCACAAAGCTACACGATAGGCTATATGTGTTGTGCCCACCCCTGGTATTGATCTACCGCTGAGCCACTGGGGGGGGGGGGGGAGCTTTCTTCATAGGTTATTACAATTTATTATTTGAATTGAATAATGAAATTTAAAAGAAGCATTTTTTTCGTATTGTTTTTTTTAGTATTTTTCCACTTGTCCAAGCACTGCCCAGAGGTGACCATTCAGGACTGTTTATGTAAAGTTCTGTGGTTTACGTCCCGTTAACCCATAAAAGAAAATCACGGTCCTCCCTTGGGAAGCGTTATAAGAGTAACGGATCATATCCCAATATTCGTTTTGACAAGAGTTTGCTGTAGCTGGTGTTGACTTCAAAATTAAAGACGACTAAAACAGAGGGTCCCAGTGTAACTTTGCTTGAAATTCAACAAACAAGCTGTTTCCCGTATTCTTTATTTCAACTATTTACGACTTTTTACGTTTGCATCAGTTATTAACTTATTGGAATGCACTCTTCACAAACCATTATAGTATCGTATAATATACTGGAGATCCTATTGAATAATATAGTTAGAGATTTTCTACTCTTGGATCTCAGTACAGTTAACGACCAGTAATAGTAACCTCGTTGTTCTTGCTAAAACGCATTTTGTGTTCAAACGCTCTTTACCTCCCATATACGCACCTATCTAACCAATGAAGTACCTTGACGATATAGTAGTTACATCCTCTCCGACAACAAAATCATTTTGTCTCAAATAAAAATCTCTGACGTAAGTAGACTTATGATACATCGGAGAGTTCTTTTATTCACAATGGAAAAGTCGACCTCAAACCTTCTGACAGATGCCTCCACTTCACACAGCACATTTTAAGATGTCACGTCTCATAGAAAATTAACTTTAAATTCCCACTTGGGTGATCAGAAAACAAAAGACTAACAAGTGTAAACGTGCTCAAGAAGTTTTTTTGTGTCGCTCGAGTAGTGCACATTATATAATGACATTGTTCAAACGTACATAACAAACTTATTTTCAGTCACTTTCAAGAGTTGCGCACTAATAAAAGTCTACTGAGTTTTCTTATTCACGTTTTGTAAAATCAAGAAAAATGGAATATATGTTTGAAAATGTTATATCCCAGTATTTCATTTTAACGTTAGATTTAACATAGCGTTGCAATTGTTCAAACAACTTAATGATAAATAAAAGCATTTTATTCATTTCTACAGGTTGGCTTAACCAACGCTTACTGATAGGTCTAAGGTCACAGTTAAAATCAATATAATAATTTCACTTACTTGCTGCCATCTCTCGTACGTAGGGCACTTGTATCTCACGTACGTCCTCGTTAACAAAAACTCATAATTTACAAAAGTGAAATAGCTGACAAACCTGTTGAGAGTAACCGACAGATTGAATAAAGAAGCTCACTAAGTCAATATCTAATCATCAGTGTAGCAGACTACTGAGAAATCATTAATCAACTCATCTAACTGTAGCTTTAAATTGTTCAAATCGTTTCCTATGCTTTCAAGAAAATTCCAGACATTTAGGTGACGTCAGAACGTTCTCTGTCCAAAACAGAATACAAACGCCTAAATATAAAAACATAATCTACAACAGTAAAATATATTTTTAAATTCATGCCAGTGTTCTATCTTTTCAATATTCAAGAAAGAACTGAACATATTATATCATCTTAAACAAGTTTAAACGAAGTTTCTATTGAAATATAGAACTACAAAATACCATATTATTTCCATACTACAGTCTTTCTTAAAGAAAATTTAGGTTTAATGCTTCTAAACATGTTCTACTACATTATTTGAATCAGGACGTCCAATTTAGTTATTTAGAACCTTATACAAACTTATAATCTCAGGTTTCATTGTGATATTTATGTTAATCTGAGACCATTATGGGGATTTTAATGGCAACTTTAGGAGACAATTTTCTTGTTATTCAAAATTCGTTTGCCCTTATTAACTTTTTTTAATCATATCCCTTATTTTAAATAATACTTTCTGTGTTGTTTTGTTTGTAGCAATTACCTTTCCAGAAACAGTTGCAAATGGACGTGGTAGTTTAAATATGAAACGTAACATACTTAACCCGTACGTGCGAGACATGTAAACAAATCTGATAAAATGTGTATTCCCATTTTTGTGTAAGTTTACTTCTCAGATACTTTTCCTATTAAGATGTTTTATGCTATTTGTATACTTGAGATTACGTCCTAGTTTATTTGCCTGTCGTATAGGCGTCTTCCGGTTGGACAGCGGTAAGTTTACGGACACTAAGATCCGGGGTTCGATTTCCACGGTGGCTACAATAGATAGCCCAGTGTGACTTTGCTTTAAAACAAACAAACAAGACATATAGGTTACATTAGTTCTAATTCGTCCTGTTCTTTGAATAAAATATATCCTATTTCTGTAGCCAATTGCTCTCTGGGATATCTTAAAATAGTATTTTCTGCCACAACTAATTAATCTATAAGACTAACAGAAGAGGAAACGTTTCCGCTACAACTTATCGCATCTTGAGATAACCGATAAGTTATTTGCTGCAACCAGTAGTCTCATGCTAAGATATCCAGAACAATAAACTTCATGTTTAATTGTTTTACCAATTTTACGTCACTTTCAACAGCCACATTTTTAGAAGTTTCTTCTAACTTATATGCATTGTCCTATAACTTTTCAAATTGGAGTTTTTATGTTCATATTGAAATCTATCACTTCAACTTACCATTATATATTTCGCTGTGCTATGTTCATAGCTTTATCTTCATGTAGAAGCTCATACCACTGCAGCTCTTAAGTTTTTAAAATCTTATACTTCTTTAAGTGCAAACTAATCAGAAGAATTGAACCTTATTTTGTTAGATAACTTCTTGTGTGACTGCTGTGTGGTACAGCTATGAAAAAAATATCACCCTTGTAATAATACCGAAAAACACGAAACCAGTATCACCCTTGTAATTCTACTGAAAAAAACGAAACCACTATCACACTTGTAATTGTAATGAAAAAACGAAACCAATATCACCCTTGTAATTCTACTGAAAAAAAACGAAACCAATATCACCCTTGTAATAATACTGAAAAACACGAAATCAGTGTCACCCTTGTAATTCTACTGAAACAAAAACGAAACCAGTATCACCCTTTTAATTCTACTGAAAAAAGAAACCGATATCACACTTTTAATTCTACTGAAAAAAAAAGCCAATATCACTTTTGTAATTTTGAAAAAAAAACAAACACGAAAACAATTGAGTTTAAAGTTGAAAAATCTTAGTTATTTGGTTTATCTCTCTTTTATACATATGTACATGTATATGGTAATTATGTCGTTATGAAGTAATTCATTCTATCAGAAATTTGCCTGATACACTTTACCTGCTTTTAGCTTTTCACCTATCGATTTTTATTTATGCTAATTGATAACTAATGGTATAATAATTCGGACTATTCTTCTCGTCTTTATTATGAGTATTATTATTTTCACAACGTTTCGACCAGTGAATTCTCCGGCCCTCGTCAGGTGTTATGTCAGACATTTTGTATGCATCACAAACCAGAAAACCTTTTGTGGAAATACCAGGTTTCGAATCGCCGAACCTATGATCCCGAATACAGGCACAAAAAAATACTTTCATAATACGTTTATTATTACTTGTAATAGAAAATAATTGATAGGTAGAGCAGCAAAACACAGTGTATATTTATCATTAGTTAGAATGAAGAATTTTTAATGAAAGAAATAACATGATAATAACTAGCACTATCTAGTGTGATACTTTGAGCGAAAGATATTTGAAGTGAAGAACTAATCAAACTGACTTATTTTAAATATACTTTAAAATAGAGAAGATATACTGTAATGAATGGCTTACAAAATATTATAGATTATTTTTTTATTCACACGTACGAATATGTACAAAATACATTATATATCTATGCTTTTGGTATTTTGACGATAATATAAACAAACAAATACCAGCTATTCTTATTGATTTGTTTTGAATTTCGTGCATAGCTACACGAGGCTATCTGCGCTAGCCGTCCCTAATTCAGCAGTGCAAGGCTAGAGGGAAAGCAGCTAGTCATCACCACCCACTGCCAACTCTTGGACTACTCTTTTGCCAACGAATAGTGAGATTTACCGCACATTATAACGCCTCCACGGCTAAAAGGGCGATTCTAACCCTAACCACTTGGCCATGCCGGGCCTATTCTTATTGATATAGTGGAGTCGTCAGGAATGAAAACTAAAATATGTAGGTTTGTTTTAAGCACAAAGCTTAATACACTGCATGCGTTAAAAACCAAAATAAATTTCATTAGTTGCTGTCTCGAGTATTTCGCTCATTTTATTTCAAGTGTAAGAAATATTTTGCTAAGTTATAATGGTTAACACAGGAACTTCCTAAAAATTATATATATATTTGCTAAGTTATAATGGTTAACACAGGAAATTCCTAAAAATTATATATTTGTTAAGTTATAATGGTTAGCACAGGAAATTCCTAAAAATTATATATTTGTTAAGTTATAATGGTTAACACAGGAAATTCCTAAAAATTATATATTTGCTAAGTTATAATGGTTAACACAGGAAATTCCTAAAAATTATATATTTGCTAAGTTATAATGGTTAACACAGGAAATTCCTAAAAATT
>NW_013665972.1:537002-544851 GCF_000517525.1 Limulus polyphemus | reverse complement strand
TTAACACAGGAAATTCCTAAAAATTATATATTTGCTAAGTTATAATGGTTAGCACAGGAAATTCCTAGAAATTATATATTTGCTAAGTTATAATGGTTAACACAGGAAATTCCTAAAAATTATAAATTTGCTAAGTTATAATGGTTAGCACAGGAAATTCCTAAAAATTATTCATTTGCTAAGTTATAATGGTTAACACAGGAAATTCCTAAAAATTATATATTTGCTAAGTTATAATGGTTAACACAGGAAATTCCTAAAAATTATACATTTGTTAAGTTATAATGGTTAGCACATGAAATTCCTAAAAATTATATATTTGCTAAGTTATAATGGTTAACACAGGAAATTCCCTAAAAATTATATATTTGATTTGATATTACTTACGTAATTGTGTAATTTGGCTTTAATATTTTTTTACCAAAGTGCAGAAACAAATTTGTAATATTCTAAGTCTTCAGGAATTATTTAATTTCAAGTACACTTTGGCTTTGTTTTATGCCAAAGTATTTGGGTTTAGTGAATTTAATGACAGAAGAAAAAAAATCACACTCACCAAGTCAATGCTTATTAATAAACTTGTGCCAGGTAAATATTAATGTTTTTGTAGTACATAAAAGAAGAACTCTCATGATGGTCCTTGAAAAAATAACATTTCAGTAAAAAATTGAAATAGTTAGAGCAAATGCTAAGTCCTCGTGTAAGAAGACATGTAAGCAGATTAAATTTGTAGTTTAGGAAAATAAGATGTGAAGGGTAACTATATAAAACTGATGGGCAATCTCATTATTCGGTTTTAAAAGTCAGTCGTCGCTCGTGTGGCGGCGAGTATTGTTGGTTTATTGTTTTCCCACTGGTCAGTGGTTGAAAATTAGAGATAACTGTACTTGAGCCCAAGGGATCTCTATGTAAATTTGCGTATAAGGTGATGTTCAGGTCGAAAATTTCTATTATTCTACTTCCTCAAGCCTTCGTGTATAAAATATTTCTATAACATCAACTGTTTAAAATGTTTTAATTTGTTATAATTGATTCGTCATTTTTCGGCGAAAGCAATGATATGAAATGCCTAAAACACCAATATGGTTTTCGATTCCCAACAGTAATATTAATTAACAGTTTAGTATTGTACCGAGAAAGATAAATTGCACTTAAAATGAATACTAGCGAAATAACTTGAATAATAATACTTGAAGTATCAAAAAAAATTTTTACACATTTAAGAACAATAAGTTTCGGCGATTTGAGGTATTCCTGATAATTTTCTTTTAGACAAGATTTAATGTGACTGAAATATAAACCTGTTCTTTGATAACGCGAATTTCGAATCTGCCATTTCGCTATAAAGATCTCTCATCGTCCGTTATAACAAGAAGCATGAATCAGTACAATGAACTTCCGATAGATGGCACAGCTTGGGCTATCCGGTGTTATGAAATAGATTGGAACGTAAACTCATGTTTTCAATCTGGACAACATTCTGACTTATTAGCGTGAAAATACTGATAGCTCTAAACAAACAACGTGGTGCGTTGTCAATATATTATTAAACTGTGCGTTATTATAATTATAAGCTGGTGCTTTTAGAAACTTGGATTTAACATAAGTGTTTGTCTATTTATGGCCAGTAGCATTATATCTAGTCGTCTTGCAGCATTATATAATAATTATCCACGTGTATAATTAAATCCACTGTTTCTTAGCATGTATTACTACATATCTTATTGCTTTGTATTACTTCCTGGCAAGATATGTTTTACCAATTAATGACGTAAAAGTAAGGGAGGGAGATTCCGGTTCCAATACTTGTAATTTAAAATAAATATTAGTAAAATCAGACGTTAAAAAACAGAGTAAAGAAATAAAGTTTCGCCAGAACTGACATTCTTTAATATAGTTTCACACGTTCAGTGATCTCACATACAATAGAACATATAATCAGCTGACTTACTTTATACTGAGTAGCACAGTGACTATTGACTTTAAACATTTTTCATGTAAAATAATAAGACAGCTGAGGGATAATTGGATGTTGAAATGTTTTAGCTAAAATAAGACAAAAATAGTTGTCTATTGTCTATTGCTGCTGTGAAGATCTGATTCAGTCTCAGACTGTTAGCAGTCGTTTATCTGTGTTGTGAGGGATAAACTGCTACTGAGTTAGAAATAATTCCATGCTTTTATAGTGATATTTTGATACCGTTAACCCATTCGTAACAGTCTTTGTGAGTGGCCGGCTTCTATTCGTCCAATAGCTCACCTAAGAGACGATCACATGACTAATCATCAGATATCTGCTTTGCAAAACAATAAAATTGAACAAAGAATCGACGTTGTTTAATAACAATAACTGTGTCACAGCTATAACGTAAAAAAAATTATGATTATCATTTGGTTATAATTATTTAAAGTATATTTTTTCTAAATAATTTGATTTATTTCCTATACAACTTCACTAAGTCTAATTATCTTGCATTAATTTATAGTAAACAACACTCATGAATTTCCATTATTTCTCATCAAATACTACTATATAGCGTTATCACTAATAACTCTGCAGTATTTCCGTTTCTAACAAATGAAATATATTTAAAGAAGCTGTACTAATCCTTACAAACTAAAAAAAAATTAGTACCAAACAACACTGCATTTTTATACTGATTAGTACGATAACTAAATCATTTCCATTTTTTCTCCCTGGTGGCTCAGCGGCAAGTTTGAAGGTTTATAACGCTAAAAACCGTGTTTCTATATTTGCAGTGGGCATAGTAAGGATAGCCCATTGTGCAGCTTTATGATTAACAAAAACTAACACTTTCCACTTTTTCTTATTACTATTTCTCAATAATTTCCACTAGCTCTCAACAGAATTTGCTATGTTTAGTTATTTGGTTTATTTTGTACCTAAGTAACATTATGATTAATTAGTTTGCTTTTATTTTACTAAATACAACTAAGTTTAATTAATTCAGTTTATTTTTACGTAACATACTCTCTAATGAATGTGTACCATTTCCTACCATTTAGCACTATATCTAATCAGTTTGCGTTTTCTATGAAGTAACAATATTATGATTACAGAATGGAGGGAAAAAACAAAACAAAGAGAATTGTACGTATCACAAAAACTTCATTTATTAATTACCATGGTTTCGCCAGTAAAGACATGGTGAGACGTACAATTCTCTTTGTTTTTTTCCTCAATTTTGTAATTATGGAGTTTCACCGACGGTTTCAAATATCAACAATTATAATTAATTTGTAAAAGTTCTTAACGAGTAGAGTCTTTAATGCATTAGCAAAACATTTAACCAGCTTGCATTATTTCTTACGAAGTATTACAGTGCCTAACTACTTCCTGTGTTTTCAATCAAATAGCTTTATGTTTATATAGTTTTCTTTATTTTCTACCAAAATATACTTAATAGATTAAATTTTTCCTATTCGTTAGCACTAAATCTAATTTATTTGAACTATTACTTACAAAGAAACACTATTTTAAGTAATTAGAAAGCACCTTTTTGTACATAGTAATAATTAAATCATTTGAACTTTTTTCTCCTTACATAGCACTATGTGTTAAAAATTTATGATGGTTATATCAAAATATATTGTAAACAATATTTACACCATTTACTACCCAGAAAGCATTGTCAATTTACGTTGATTGTATTTTGGTACAAATAAATAAATCTATCTTTACAGTAAAATCCTAGACTGTATTCATGCAAGTGTACAAAATTCGTGCCTATTAACACTTAATTCCTACGATAAAAAAGGATTGTAAATGTTTTCTTATAATTTACTATATTCTGTATGGAGTAAGTGTTAAAACATCATATTTTATCTATCATCACAAGACGAATAAAATATACTGTTTTTGTTATTTTTTGGGAAGGAGCTGGAGGTGGGAATAAATTAAGCTATTGCAATAACAGTCTAGGTTATTCTTAGTTTCAATCGAAGCTTTATAGAAAATAGACGACCAAGTAGTACTGCGATTAACTGATTCGAATTTTCTTATAACACCTTGTCTTGTTAAATAATTCCGGTTGTCACCAAATCACGCTATGTCTTGTTAAATCGTCCTACTTATTAACAAGTAACACTATGTCTCGTTATATTAGCATGTTCATTACCATGTAACACTATGTCTTGTTACACTATCCTATTCATTACCATGTAACACTATGTCTTGTTACACTATCCTATTCATTACCATGTAACACTATGTCTTGTTACACTATCCTATTCATTACCATGTAACGCTATGTCTTGTTACACTATCCTATTCATTACCATGTAACACTATGTCTTGTTACACTATCCTATTCATTACCATGTAACACTATGTCTTGTTACACTATCCTATTCATTACCATGTAACACTATGTCATTTCATCCCAACCATTATCTACTCACTTCAGATTATTTCAAAGTTACTAAACCTTAATGGAACAAGTCGGATCGGTTTGTGCTGTTATCAATCAAACAATAATATTTCTAGTCAAACAGAATGTATGTATTCTAAGTTGTCTTGCAGAATCTAGTTAACATATAACTTTACTCATAACTAACAAATATTGAATAACATTCAAGAAGGAACACAGAGAAATAGACATACAAGTAATCGTTAAACTGGCCAGATAGAGAGAAAAATAAGAAGATAGATAGATAGGTTAAGACTATTTCGTTCCGTTTGTCTTCCTCTTGCTTCATGCGCTGTTTGTTCTTTTTTTGGCTCTTTTTTTCCATTTGCGCTTGTGCACATTTCTCATTCCAAACATTGCAATTACTTTCGACTAACGTTAGGTAAGAAAATGTATACTTTTCTCGCATCATCTGTCGAGCTCTATAGAACTAGTACATCTTGACAGAAGAGATTAAACAAACTTCGCCTCAGACGTCTTTTATTAGTTTTCTTCGTCATCCTCGATGCCCACGTCCTTGTAAGCTAAATCCCTTGATAAGTTCATCGTGTATTGGAACGGGATTAACGGACCTTGGCACCATAATTTTCTGCCTCAGCTAACATGATCTGTGCGCTTCGCTTGTTTGTTGCTCTTTAGTCTGAAACCACCAGATATTTTTCATTGGACTCTGATGTATTTTATGCTTCGAAACAGATAAAAGAAGATTACATAGTTTATCTGCGATGCTACGTGTCACTATAACCTTGTCAGAACCGTAATAATCCTTACAAACTGGCAAAGACAGTCATTTTCTTCATTAGATTTTGGTAATTTTATTAATATCATAATTAAACATTTGTATTCGTTTATTCTTTGTTGCGCATTGACAGGAGAGAACTGGAAAGTTCAACCCTGCAATTTGGTAACAAGCTTTTAGAGATCAAAAGTACTGATCTGTAAAGAAGAATTTTGTAATTATTTTCTTTTAATAATAATTAATGAATATAGTAGCTAAGAGCTTATCAAGATGTTTTAAAACAAGTATTTTGAATTTTACTAAGACTTAATGGAACTGTTTATAAAACAGGTTAATACCGGAACGAACTGACCATATCTTTTTCACATAACTGTCTGCGGACTTACAACCCAAGAAACCGGTTTTCGATACCCGTGGTGAGCACAGCGCAGATAGCTCATTACGTAAATGTGTGCTTAACTACAAACAAACAGACATAACTGTCCGAACTGTTCGACCGGGTGTGATCTTGTAGTTAGCGTGCTCTGATTGTGATTCGAGAATTCATGGTTCTCGCAAACACACGTACGCACCTTGAGTGCGATATAAGTGTGACAGTCAAATCAAACTATCGGGTCAATCAAAAGTAGCCCACGTGCTAGCACTGGGTTATGTTGAGAAGCTAGTTGGCTTCTCTCTAGTCTGGCCTCCCAGTGGCACAGCGGTATGTCTGCGGAATTATACCGTGATGGGCAGAGCACAGATAGCCCTTTGTGTAGCTTCGTGCTTAACAACAACTTTCTAGTCTATCAGCTCAAATTTAGGGCCGGCTATGCATAGATAATTTTTGCGCAGGTTTGCGCATAAATGTTGAATAAGAAACATAAGCAAAAGTTTTTACTGTTTTATAAATGTTTGTGGTGTCTAATTCAAACATAATTTCTCGAATCGATTAAGTGATAGGAAGAAAGATATAGTAAAATTATCTCTTTATTGTGTTATTTTACATTAATTGTGTTCAGGTCTAAATATATATATATATATATTTATTTATATTAAAATCATACTCATGCACGTATTACATACAAAACGTATGCTTATTCACGTTTATCGCCTACAGTTAATCAATAAATATTGACAATGCATTCTTAACTTATACTGCATTGTCTCTACAAAAATAGTTAAATATTATATTTTACCCATTTTCATAAGATGAATAGAATTTTTATGTTGTAGTTCTTGGAGTTAGATGGAGGTTTGAAAATTTTAAAATAGACGATAAATCAGCAGGCTGTGATAGTAAATTCTAGATCCATCAGCCTTAATCTTATTTCATCAAATCTTGTAACTATTAAAATCGTATTTTTCAGGCTTAAACAAAGTTAACAATTTGGAAAACACATTTTAATCATTAATTACCGAGATAAGCAAGAATTAAGTGATTTTTCCTATTCTCCATAGAAACTCTTCCCTTTAACTTTGTAGAACTGAACTTCTAAATTGTAATCGCTTCTACTTGACTGTTTGTAACTCTTAGTTGTTCTTGATATTTGTAGAACACTATAAAATAACTTCACATGTTAGTGCTTTGTTAGCATTAATATTAATTAATGAAGTAATGTAACGCGAAATGAAAGGAAAATTTGATTAACTTTCTATGTTGATTACATGAACGAGAGCTTTGTGGGCCTAAATAAATACTTTATTTACAAAACTGCCGACAAAGTACCCCAAGGGAAAATATTCTAGTTAATAATTAAACTTCATGCAAGCCAATGAGTTCCTAAACTCACTACTAATTGTGAAACTTCCTTCTCTCGTGGCTGGATGGTAAGCTTCAGGGTTCATAACACTGTAATTTGAGGCTCGATCTCTACAATGAGTTAACGCAGATTATTTTTTATGTAGCTTTGCTTTTAAAGGAAAATAAACTTATTTTATAACTAGCCTTCCCCTTGACGGAAATTATGTAGATTCGTGATTAATGAAAGTTTATCTTAGGACATGAAACGTTGCTTCCCTTATATGTAATTGTAAAAAAACGCATAAACGCCCATAAAAACTGCAAAACACAAAATGTGAAACGGCAAGTTTGCTTGTAACTCCGCATGGACCCAAAAACCTTCATGCCAAATTTGATGAAGATCCATCAACAGGGAATGAAGTGGTAAAAAATGTAAAAATACAAAACTGAAAATTTTACTCAACTTTTACATTTTTCCGTTCTACCTACAATTCCGCTAGCTTCACGATACATCTGTTGTTAGCCAACGTATCAACTAACAAAATACAGCTTTTTTAAACTTTTGGGGGACACTTACTTGGTGAAAAAAAATATATATTTTAACACAACCGTTCTTGGTAGGCCTACATGATTTTTTGTTTGCTATGAAAGATAAGAATTTAGTATAAATGCACAAAAATATCTAGGTGTCTATGTAATAATATATGGACACACAAAAATATCTAGGTGTGTAAGTAATAATACGGACACACAAAAATATCTAGGTGTCTATGTAATAATATATGGACACACAAAAATATCTAGGTGTGTATGTAATAATATACGGACACACAAAAATATCTAGGTGTGTATGTAATAATATATGGACACACAAAAATATCTAGGTGTGTATGTAATAATATATGGACACACAAAAATATCTAGGTGTGTATGTAATAATATATGGACACACAAAAA
>NW_013665972.1:516822-536002 GCF_000517525.1 Limulus polyphemus | reverse complement strand
GGACACACAAAAATATCTAGGTGTGTATGTAATAAATACGGACACACAAAAATATCTAGGTGTCTATGTAATAATATATGGACACACAAAAATATCTAGGTGTGTAAGTAATAATATATGCCCACATATTTACATATAGCTTTCTAATTATAAAAATTCTCCAGTCAAATTTAACAAACTTAAACTTAACTCTAAGACGTGATGGCTAAAAATCGCCAACAATAACCATCTTAAAAGAATGACCTACCCTAGCTGGAATAAGTCTCCCATGGGTCAGCGATAAGTTTACAGACTTAAAACACAAAGATACAGGATTCGATTTGTCGTTATTGACACAGCACAGGTAGCCTATTGTGTAGCTTTGCACTACAGCAAACAAACAAAGAAGTTAGAAATACATTAAATGATTACACGAACTGTTAAACAAAAATATAATAATTAAGTAACATTACAAGTTTAACGAAAAGTTACATCATCCGACTTTCTGAAAAACAGTTTTATTTATTTTTATCCCTTTATTATATCATAATAAAATAATTTTATCGTATTTCTTGAATATTTATGAGTTGTTTTTGAGAGTCTAGTAGCAAGTCTAAGAGCAACATTTTGAAATGCTTACAAGGTCTAAGATTACAAATTATTCCATTAACCCAATAACCCTCGACTAGTTTTGCGTGAAAAACAACAACTTGTGTCAAAAGCGCATTTTCCAGCATAAGATTTCTCTCCATCCGAATCAAGGAATAGCCAGATATTAAATCCAATTACACATCGAGAATTGCAACAAAATGAAATACAAAAGTTGGGTATCAATGACTCACAATCATTCGGACGATTGACTAAGTGAGATTGCTAAGAATTATACAAGCCTGACGATAACTTTTAAATAAATAAACATCAGCAATGCTGTTATTTTTAATTTTATATTTCCGTTTATTCTAATCTTATCAATTAGAGGTACTTTCGCAGAGTCCCGGAAAGTGTTCTGTTTCAAGAGTAAATAGTTCATGGCATGCTCTTTTGTAGCCTACAGAGTGTATAATTTTTCTCGTTATTCATGGCATGCACACGTTTTACTGACATCACGACATTACAAATTGTAACGTAAAGCGTCCCTTATGTGACGTCATTTTAGTGTCTACTGACTGACTGACAGGCAACACACTACTGTGTAGTACTGCGAGTGGTTAAAATAGGTGACCCCCTCCACATGTATCAAAACCAGAATCTTAGAGTTATAAGTATTCAGTCTTGCTGTTAATCTAAAGAGAAGAGGTGTTATATGGGCTCTACAGTGGCGTTAGTGATGGGTACGTTATTGGATGAAGTGACTGAAAGTAATAGGGTCTGAGATAGCAACTGCTTATTTGATTATTCATATTTAAAACGATTTTTTCACCTGAAATTATCATATGTTAGATAGGACTAAAATGATGCCTCTAGAGTCAAACGTATAAGTGAAATGATAGACAATTTTATTGATCATATTAAAATATATTTTCTTTGTTTCGTTGGAGATTAGAACGCTTAGTACTCCAATATATCTAAAATCTACGTAAAGTGCTAATATCGCTTTTTATCTAAAGTTTCGTACTGCTAAACATTTTTCATTTTCCAGAAAGTATTCCAAAACCTTTAATTAAATCATCATTACTTATCTCTAGAAAGTGATTGAACATGGAATGACATTATATCAATTTTTTAGGAAACATTAACAAATCCATTCAGACTTTTATTTCAAGTAGTGTTTAAACGGATCTGTTTTCTGTGAATTTCAAGGAACTTCAAGACACATTTTAAAGAAAACTAATAGTGTTTATTATCCTCTGATAATTTTTCATATAGAGAGGAAAGTTCGTAAAACTCCTATAAGTTGAATACTGAATACTGGTGGATTTTACGTATGTATGTATGTTTTGTTATAGCAAAGCCACATTGAGCTATCTGCTATGTCCACCGAAGGGAATCGAGCCGCGGTTTTTAGCCTTGTAAATCCGAAAACTTACCGCTGTTCCACCTGGGGATTGGATTTTACGAAAAGCATTTTGTTACAAGTAAAGTCAAACATAGTTTCTTTACAACTCTCTTTGTAACTTTAATATCAAAATGCTGGGAATAAGGAAGTTAATCTCTCAGGAATGTTTTCGTTGCTTCTATATTACCCAGTATCGCAAGAGAATAAATATTTTTATTACTGCTTTGAAATTTAATATATATATATATATATCTTTACAACTAAATCCAGGATAATTATAAAGAAACATCCATACTTTATGTCTTAAAAACTGATTGTTATAGAGTTTGTTTGGAATTATGCACAAAGCTACACAAAGGGCTATCTGTCCTTTGCCCACCACGGGTATCGAAACCCGGTTTCTTGCGTTATAAGCCCGCGGACATACCGCTGTGCCACTGGGGGCTTGTTATAGAGAGAAAAAATTCTACCAGAAGTACACTGAAAATCGGAAATTTTATTCGGGGTAATTTAGACATGGTACACGTTATTTCATATCCTTGTTATCCTGAATATCTAAATAAGTTTTCTCCCAAACTAACTAACTTTCTTTTTTATATTTAGAGCACCAAAATCTGGCGAAGTATTGGAAATTAATACGCTTAAAATTTGTGATAAAAATTATGCAAACTGCAGATGTTTTACTTTAGGACTGTGGAAAAAAAAAGCCACTGCAGTTTACGTGGTTTTTATCATAAGTTTTAGGCATATTAACATTGCTTTTATTTCTCATATTTCTGTCTGTTCTAGCAATACAATATATGTAACTTGAATAAGATGTAGGTCAGTGTGTATGATATTACTAGAATTAATTAACACTTCTCATGGTGTATGATATTACGAGTGTTAATGATCCCTCCTCATAGCACATAGTGTTTGCAGTAATTTCATCAAGGGTTATGCTGGTTCAGAATGACAGAAAGAATACTGCTTTTGAAATACCCTTTAGCATATTCAAACTTTTTTGAATAGAACATATTAATATTATTTACCACAGGACAAGTTATTTGTAAGATATTATTATTGGAAATATGAGGTTTTCTTTGTAATTAACGCACTACGTGATTATGTATAATTCTTTTTTTTTAAAGTATTACACCTTGCGACTATATTCTGTAATTTTCTCTCAAAAATTTCGTTCCTTTTAAGTACGTTTTTATCACTATTCATGTACATTTATTCAACTAGCTGAATGAGAGAGTAAAGTAAAAAACACACGAGGGCTATCTGCGCTACCCTTCCTTAATTTAGCAGTGTAAAACTAGATGGAAGGCAGCTAGTCATCACCACCTAGTGCCAACTTTTGGGCTACTCCTTTACTAACGAATAGTGGGATTGGCCGTAACATTATAACTCCTCAACGGATGAAAGGGCGAGCATGTTTGATGGGACGGGATTCGAACCCATGACACTCAGATTGCGAGTCGAGCGCCCTAACCACCAGGCAGTATGAACGTAAAGCTTCAATAAATACATTAAAGGAGTAATTTCACGTCACTTCCTGTTTATTCCCGGGCCATACTTTCAGTTTTTCTGTCCTTCTTTAGTATGTACAAAATTAGTGATATATATTTAAAAAATCACTTATACAGTTTAAGAACACGTAAGCAAATTTACAGGTGAAACAAATAAACGCGTTCTTTCTAGCTGGAATATATGTTCTCATGTTGTGTTATTAATTTCGTTCTTTCTCACAAACTAGACATCAACGTAATAATTTACAGACAATATTTTGCTGTAAGCTCACAAAAGTGACAAGTCCATAATATGAAGACCCTAGTAGACAGAAGTAAATATGTAGAAGTAGAGATGCATTTTATTATAATTTTATAGATAATTCATACTAATAATTATGTGGTACAGTTTTTAACCCCTTTCACCCATACAGAATACATATGCTCATTTTATTATATACTTATAATTTATGTATCTCTGTGTGTTAATCATTAACAGCTTCTATGCACCTAACATTACATTACAGTTTGTGCTTGATTTGCACTTTATGTACTTTTAGGCTAAACACAAGTTTGAAATTTTTGATCCTACACAGTGATATAAAAACGTTATGTACAGGTTTATTCATGAAATATGAGAAAGAAAAACAAGTTGATATTGCAAAGCATTGCTGTGGAGAAAAAAAGCCTAAGAATTTCTAGATCACAGGGTGTGATGAAACAGAACAAAGAATGAATTTTGTTCTCACTTTGAAGTGATTCTTATTCAAGTTGTTTGTGTTTTACTCCTAAACTTGAACATATGTAATTTCGAAAATCATTGTCAATAAGTATTGTCGTCTCAAATCAAAAACAATTATGAAATGAAACTATATTTGACGGGAAAACTAAATTATTTTCATATATATGTGTGTAGTGTATCTCAGGTAAAGCAGAAAAGCATATGTACTATTAGTTATTACTGTTCTAGACGAGAAGGGCAGTGAATAATTGTGTTGTTTGAAGATTTTTGGTAATAAACGTAAGACATAAAAAATTCTTGTTTGCAAACAAATCTAGAGTTTTCTGTAACAAGTGATGAACCTCGACCCTGATAAGCAATATCGAGAAAACTAGTGAGTCGACTAATATAAATCAGCCACTTGTGAGTGAAACTAAGTGATGTAGATATTGTGTTTGTGATGTTTGGAATATAAGGTTTTTTTTTTTACATAAAATAATTCTCGACAATGCATGCAAAAATAAAAGGGAAAAGTATAACTAAGAATTTAATATGAAGCAACGAAATAACTGTAAGACAAACTCTTAAAAACGTGATTTCTATATTATTAACACAATACAGTTTCCTGGTTTCTAATCTAATTACATGATAAATAACTAAATCTTCTTACATTTGAACTTCGTAGGTGATATGTAAAAGTACATAGGTTGACTAAAGTTCATTAGTTTTACCTAATGCAAAAAGGTAAATTACTATAATTTTCTAAATTACGATTGAATTATTTTTCGATCTTCAAATATATATATATATATATATGTGTGTATTATTAGAACAGACAGTACACTGTCGTCAAGGCAACGTCTTTCTACCAACAGCACTTCGTCTTCAGTGCAACGTCTTTCTACCAACAGCACATTGTCTTCAATGCAACGTCTTTCTACCAACAGCACGGTAGAAAGACGTTGCATTGAAGACGAAGTGCTGTTGGTAGAAAAACGTTGCATTGAATACGAAGTGCTGTTGTTAGAAAGACGTTGCATTGAAGACGAAGTGCTGTTGGTAGAAAGACGTTGCATTGAAGACGAGGTGCTGTTAGTAGAAAGACGTTGCATTGAAGACGAAGCGCTGTTGGTAGAAAGACGTTGTATTGAAGACAATGTGCTGTTGGTAGAAATACGTTGCATTGAAGACGAAGTGCTGTTGGTAGAAAGACGTTGCATGGAAGACGAAGTGCTGTTAGTAGAAAGACGTGGCATGGAAGACAGTGTGCTGTTGGTAGATAGACGTTGCATTGAAGACGAAGTGCTGTTGGTAGAAAGACGTTGCATTGAAGACGAAGTGCTGTTGGTAGAAAGACGTTGCATTGAAGACGAGTTGGTAGAAAGACGTTGCATTGAAGACAATGTGCTGTTGTTAGAAAGACGTTGCATTGAAGACGAAGTGCTGCTGGTAGAAAGACGTTGCATTGAAGACAATGTGCTGTTGGTAGAAAGACGTTGCATTGAAGGCGAAGTGCTGCTGGTAGAAAGACGTCGCATTGAAGACGAAGTGCTGTTCGTTTTTCTATGCAGATAGATAAAGAATATTTGTAATAATTATGGTAAAGCGCTAACTATTAGTGATAATAGAATAACAAGCTGTCACATCAAGCAAATAAACATTAAGCTGGACTCCTGAAAATAAAATATAAAACGTGTCTTTAATGATAAGATTGCAAACATAAATCTTTACGAATATTTTGAAGCACAGAAAAAATAAATAAATTTGAAGTTGAATTCAAATAATTTATTTTGAAATTGGCAAAAACTTGATAACAGGAATTGTGATGTTTGTATAAAGTAGCAAAGGATTAAATACAACTGTCAAAACTAATCTTGCACAACACGCCTTACGAAGCAGTACACGCCGGCGATGATAACAAAGTGTTAGTTATCAGTGTGAAAGGCTTACAATAAACTGAACAAACACAAACTATATAAGCTTATCTGTTTGGTAGAAAGACGTTGAATTGAAGACGAGGTGCTAAACATTATGCACATTCAGTTCAAAAACCTTTGAAATCATATTTGTGTGAAATTATAATCTTTGTGTTATGTCTGTTGAAACTCGTCAAATATGAATTATATTCAGAATAAAACCTGGAAATGTGCTATATTTTACAATGTTACCACTTACTTAGATCTCATTAATGTTCATTATTATACTTATATCACAGAAAGATTGAAGCTATCTTGATTGAAATCAAATTAAACTTTCTGATTCTAAAAGTGAAAGCTCTGATCGTTTTTAATTTTAAAATACAATAACAGCAACGTTTATAGTAGGCAAAACCATATTTTAATGATTACAATGTTTCGACCCATAGTATCGGGTCATCTTCAGGTAAAAGTCATATTCAGAAATGTTCTTATGGTTCGAAACATTGTAATGATTACAATCTGGTCTTACCTACTGTAAACGTTGCTGTTAATTTATTTTTGAATTAATTATTCAGTCCAGTATGTTCCTCACTAAATATTTATTTGACTGGTTTTGTCTTTCCAAAATATCGTAATGGTTAGTTTGGATCAGAAATATATTAGTTTCTTGTATTTTATACCACAGCTCCGATCAAACAAAGCTTATGCTTTACTATTGTATAAACTTAAACTGCTGATTACTTTGGATTTTGTTTATCAACTCTCTTATGATCTAACAGATGTTTAAAATACAAACAACTTTTTGCTTTTCTTGGGATTTTCGCACAAAGCTACAAAAGAGATATCTGCGTCAGCTGTACCGATTTTTATAGACTAGTGGGAAGACATATATTGTTATTCAATGTTATTCACCACTGAGATATTTCATCGTTACTCTTATAACGCACCTACGATTCCAAAGTGCAAACGCAATTTTGCAGTAATGGGACGCGAACCATGGATCGTCGAAGCCCCGCAGATTCATAGTCCAGCACGCTAACCACCAGACCGCGTTCGTCACGCAGCTCTTTGGAATAATACTACATAATACGTTATGCTCACGATATGATTGATGTCATTCTCGTGGAAATTCTTTATATACCATACACGCTCCCATCTTCTTTCCCTGCTATTTATCAACGTTTTTAAAGTAGGGACATTAGTCTTGTTGCCAGCAGAGCAGTGACAAGCGAGAAAAATATATGCCGAAGCAGAACTTTAGAAAACTAGACGGCAATCTAAGTGGAGCTCAGTCGTTCCATTTTCATTTATTTCGAGTTAATGCCAAGTAAGTGTGTTACATTAATCATAGTTAACATTCAAAACAATATATGTATATTCACGGCTCTAAGACTCATACAGGATATCTAATGACACATATCTTTTTCTCCATTATGGGCTCGCTGTTTAAAAAAGATGAAATACGGCCAGTTCTAAAACACCAATAACTAGTCAATTGAAGTGCCGATTAAATTACTGCTTCTAATGGAGTCATGCCTCCCGAACCTTTGCTCATTATTCGAAAATAATCACTGCTCTCAACCCAACCCCACTAACTCCTCACACTGGTATTTTCAAATTACATGAATAGGAACCAAACTTTCACGTCAAGTGCACGCGCAGCGCTTGGGGAAAATTATATTCAGACATTTCTCAAAGGGATTATGGATGCTGAGAAAAATCATTAGCAGGGGAACCAGCTAGACGAGCTAATTACAGAATGGTAATTATGGGATACGGAAAGAAAGCTTCCCGTTATAAGAAAATAGCTCTCACTAATGTAGACCGATCCTGATGATAATGCCAGCAAAAGAATAATTTATTTTGAATTACTTAAAACTAGCATTGAAATTGGCAAATATTCTTCAGAACAAAATAACTTGAATGTTCAAGAAGTATAACACAAAGTTAGTTTTTCATATTCTAAATTACCTTTTTCCAACTTTTCAGCAAAGTGTACTAACTGGTTTGTGTTTTATTGATATATATAGATTCAACCTGTATTACTTGTTAGCGGGATATCTCTACTCCATTTTATTCTTTAATCTAAACGAGGGCTAGCTGTCAAATTACCATCAATATATTAATGTTTACATTTAAAAATGTTCATATGTGTATGCAAGAAAAGGTGTCGATTTCAGAAGCGAATTTAGAACTAAGAAATAAGTCAAACATTTATTATGTACACAGCTCATGGTCCAAATAACTGAGAGGATATTTGAACTGTTCATCATTTTTATTGGCCAATAACATCTTTATGCTGAGTCAAATGGAGGTAAAAAACTCTTTGAAACAGTGAATATGTCGCCAACTTGCGTTTAAAAACTAAAATTGAAGTGAATAATCCCACGCTCAGGTATAGAAGTTTTCTATATCCTGTATTTCACTTTCAGGAATCTATGATAATGTGTTTGTGGTTATTATATGTAAAATAAATAAATATATATATAATACTCAAGCTGACTCGAATAAATATTTAGTTACCTTTAACTGCTTTCTCTATAAATATGCAACTCTCTCGGTGCCAGGTTTATTTTTAGAAATTAAAATACATATATTTTAATATTTCACTATTTACCTGAAACAGTTTATTTATGAGGTTACAAAATTTCAAGCGTTTATTTGGTTAATATTACACTTTTCAAGACAAAAACAAAGGTTTATAGTTTTTTTTCTATATGGTCCTTTGTTAGTGCTATAAAGGGAAATATATATATATGTGTGTGTCTATGTTTTCATGGCAATACTACAAAGTGGAAAATATATGTGTCTATGAAAATGCTCTTGAAGGGAAATATACGAGTCTAATGAATCAAAACGTTATTACTGAAAACTTAGCTTACTATATTTAAAACAACTGAATTCATTAAGAACATTTTACACGTTCTCAGAGCCATCTGGATACTCCAATATCATGTGGCAACTATAAAAGGGTTCTTTCATTGTTGTTTGCTTACTGCATTGTTCTTTTTTTTTTTTGTACATATATATTAAACCATGAACGCTGCACTGGAGAAAGGTTGGAAATTCGATTAAGAGAACTTTCCTGAGATTACCTTTTCTCAGTGATTATTAAAATATACTTCATTCTTAACCTTGGCTTTGAATAACAGAGAAATAAGAATACTCATGAATGTACGTGTTTATTTTCGCTTTATGCCAGTGTCACTTATGAAATTAAACAGATATGTATAATTTTTGAGAAACCTTCACTCGCCGACGATACATAAAGCTACTAAGCTTTTCCATTTTCACATAAAGATCATTTTCGGTCAATGATTTGAATACCATATATTATTAACTTAAAAAAAAAGTGAATCTGTCAGCAATTTTTAACTTCCACAAAATAAGTAGTTATCCATTTTAATTCATTCTAATTATTAATTTTTAACATTACCTAACATACTTGGAAAGCAAGGTATTATTGACATATAATTTACTATATTTAATAAATTTGTCAACAATATCTTATTTACTCTAAACAAGTAGGTTTCCATTATATCTATTTTATTATAACTGTAAAACTGGTTTCAAATGCGTATACTATTCCAAATAGCAATCTTTATACTATTAATATGTTATACTAGTCACGATATTATAAGTTACCAATACCGAATTTAATAAAAGTAGGTAATTGTTGAATGTATTTAATATAACTTAGAAACCAGTTTGCCAGGGAAATTTTAATTGATTTTGAATTAGCCAATTAAAAACATATTTATAGTTTCTTATAGTACTTAAGTTTATCAGCAATGCCTGCCTTATTCGTAATGGTTAGACTTCCACGGTATCAAATTTATTATAATTATCCACTTTGCTAACAACATATATTTTACTTTAAATGACAAAATTTTCAGTGGATTTAAGTAATCATCATTATCGTAACAACTAAATTACGCGCAATATCTAGCTAACAATAATATCTAATAGTGAAGACCTACATTAGCAGTTGCACATGTCACCTCCAAGCTATACCACGTGGATGAAGATTCTTCAATTATCTAAAATGAATCAACTCCAACCAAATGAAGCATATTTTGGATGATATGTTAGCTATTATTTTTGTCACCAAAAAACAATAAATTGGTACGTTAAGAGATAAAAAAGTTGAGGAAACTTAGTCACCGTTTTATATTCCAGCTGCTGATTGTTCTAGATGTAATAAACAAGTTGGGGAACTTAGTCTCCGTTTTATATTCCAGCTGCTGATTGTTCTAGATGTAATAAACAAGTTGGGGAAACTTAGTCTCCGTTTTATATTCCAGCTGCTGATTGTTCTAGATGTAATAAACAAGTTGGGGAAACTTAGCCGCCGTTTTATATTCCAGCTGCTGATTGTTCTAGATGTAATAAACAAGTTGGGGAAACTTAGTCTCCGATTTATATTCCAGCTGCTGATTGTTCTAGATGTAATAAACAAGTTGGGGAAACTTAGCCGTTTTATATTCCAGCTGTTGATTGTTCTAGATGTAATAAACAGGTTGGGAAAACTTAGCCACCGTTTTATATTCCAGCTGTTGATTGTTCTAGATGTAATAAACAAGTTGGGGAAACTTAGCCGCCGTTTTATATTCCAGCTGCTGATTGTTCTAGATGTAATAAGTTGAACAAGTATTTTATTGCAACTAGAATAAGCAGCAGCATAAATATTAAAAAGGAGACCAAGTTTCCCATTTTTTTAGTTCAACTAACCAACTTTTTTATTACATCTTTTCAGGGTTTGCCCTTTTATATAACTTAGCTCTTTTTTTATATCTCTCCCGGTTTGACAGAAGTAAGTTTGCGGACTTACGATGCTAAAATCCGGGGTTCAATTTACCGCGGTGGAAATAGCAGCTAGTCCAATATGACTTTGTTCTAAAACAAACTTTTTGATATCACATCCTTACATGGATGACTGCTTTATTCTAATACTTTGATTAGATATCATTACTTTTTTATTACAATTTTGTACAACCAAGACTTGAAATTAAAGAAAATGTTTGTTTGTTATGGATTTCACGCAAAGCTGCACGAGGGCTACCTGCGCTAGCCGTCCCTAATTTAGCAGCGTAAGACTAGAGAGAAGGCAGCTAGTCATCACCACCCACAGCCAAATCTTGGGCTACTCTTTTACCAACGAATAGTGGGATTGACCGTGACATTATAACGCCCCCACCGCTGAAAGGGCAAGCATGTTTGGTGTGACGGGGATCCTAACCCGCGACCCGCAGATTGCGAGTTGATCACCTGGCCATGCCGGGCCATAAAGAAAACGTATTATTCGTTTTACACATACATATATGTATATACACACACACACACTACTTTTTGATTTTTTTTTCTATTAATCTATGTCATGCGTTACATAATTTCAAAATGCTTAAAAATAAAACACCAAAAGTGTTTTGTTTGTTTGTTTGAAGTTAAGCACAAAGCTACACATTGGGCTATCTGTGCTCTGCCCACCACATGTATCGAAACCAGATTTCTAGCGTTCTAAGTCCGCAGACATACCGATGTGTCACTGGGGGGGCAAAAGGAAAGTGAGATTTCAGTCCACACTATCAAATGTCACTGTAGCATTTATACTTAATATATGCCCACCTTGTCCACCCTCTGACTTTTTCCATCCACTCCTAAGCGCTAAAGCCATTCTCTGTTTTACATTCAGATCGTAATTATGCGCATATGGGCTGTAGGATGCATCAACCATTAAAAAAGTGTCATATTGTTTCAAATACTATCCATGCTATATATGTCAAACCGACTGCATTTCCTAATGCAATACTTCAGTGTTATCATTTTCCTTTCTGACATCCCCACTATCTAGATATGTTTAGAAACATAATAATAGTGGCATTCCAGCATTAGGAAGAACAGTGGTAATACCCCATATTTATCCTAAAGTCCAATAGTGCTTATCCAGTTCTTCTAGTAACTTGACTAGACTCACTGTTGTTCCTCTAGTATTTTGTATGTATAAATTAACAAGATTTGCCCATTTATGAGTTCTGTTAGGTAAACAACGATAGTTTGTTCCCGGTTAAGAATGTTATGTGATGTTCGCTTTTCATTGTTTGTTTGTAATTAAGCACAAAGCTACACAATGGGCTATCTGTACACTGCGTACCACGGGTATCGAAACCCGGATTCTAGCGTTGGAAGCCCGCAGACATACCGCTGTGCCACTGGGGGGCTCGCTTTTCATACTGAATAACCACATTGTGTTATTACATATGTTGTTTATTTAGTAATACTATTTTTAAACAGCATTATTGTTATTTTGATTAAAGCCAAAACACACTTCATTAGTCGATTTAATCATTGTGCCTTTAATACTGGAAAAGGGCAAGAAAACCAATGATAAAAAGTATTATATTTTACCACATTTTTAAAGTTTATTTTTCTTATTTCATAACATAACCCACTATTCGTTGGTAAAAAAGTAGCCCAAGAGTTGGCGGTGGGTGGTGAGGACTAGCTGCCTTCCCTCTAGTCTTACACTGCTAAATTAGGGACGGCTAGCGCAGATAGCCCTCGCGTAGCTTTGAGCGAAAATCCAAACAAACAAACAATCATAACATAAATAAAACTTTTTAATTTGGTTTCCTATTGGAAGTACGATTCGAACCACATATAGCAGGGAAAGTTCTCATCTATATACAGTGTCTTAGACTATTACAATCTTTCCTCGTTTTAAACATACTTCTTGCCAATAAATCTTTGAATCATCAGATATAGCTTGTGGAAAAGAATTTACCATCAAAATTATCAAAATCTTTTCGTAAAAAACATTCAATCATATGTGACACTTGTCACACTGTAGTTCAGATTAATGTATACTAGCATAATTTTGTTTCCTGGCAGTCCTCTTTTTTTTCTATTATTTGTTTTTCCCCTTCAACGAGGAGTAAAAAACAATAATTATACGACTTTTCACTACTTATTTCTCTTTATCTTAAACAGATGTGAAGCTGTTGTTTTCAATGTAATTTAAGATTGTTAGATCTGTTCAGAAACATAAGAACAGTGGCACTCTAGCATTTGGAACAGTTGTGGCAATATCTCAGATTTGACCAAAACTTGGTCGTGTATATCGAATCACCAATGTTACGTTATCCTTCTAACTTGGCTGTAATCACTACTGTGTCTCTAGATGTGTGGTGTACCCTAAAAAAAACTACCTGTCAAATACAACTATTTTGATTATTAAATTTCCCCAGCCCAATCGAAATGACTAGTTTTCCATTATATTTAACTTATGATAACTGTTAGCTTTGCAACCAATACGTAAGTTACTTGAAATATAATGTTACTCAGAATTGTCGGTTGCAAGTTGACATCGCAAGTTATGAGGAACTGGCTAATCAATTGCAATTAAATTTGTATAGAAAGAATCAGTTGTCTCTTTCCCCAAAGCTCGATTTTAAATGGATAAGCAATCGGATCAATGGTTCGAACCTGGCAGCCATTTCACTTATTACTACGAGAAGCCGACTCCAAACGAAAGTAACATTTAATTCCGCACGTAGCACGAGTACCTTTGTTGATCATCCGTTTCAGAAGATCTTCATGGCGAATGAGGTACACGTACACACTCCCCCCATCCTCGTAAAGGCAATGAAATAAATGCCGCGAGATGCACGGATACATTTGCTAGTTTATTATAATTATCAAGACTGTCAGCAATATCTAGCTTATCTAGAATCACAATATTTAACTTATATCGGGGGTTCTTTGCTTGTTAGACCTACATATTGTCAAGTTAATCTGCTTTATATAATATTATTATTCCAGTTACTATATATCTAGTGGGTCTGGCGTGACCACGTAGTTATGCTGTGTTGTAGAACCCGTGATGTGCTGCTGAACACACTTCGCACTTTCAACTGAGGGCACTTTATAAAAGTGACACTCATTCCTGCTATTCGATTAAGAGTATTCATGTAGGCGGTTGTTCTAAACATTAGAAGTCTCTGACCTAGGCATTTGCCATGTGTTGCATAATATGCCGTTCAAGTTCAAACTAACAAATACCAAAAATATACGTAAAATTAATAGGAAACAAAAAAAAGTATGTCAAAAGGATGAATAACAATAGGAAAATTGTTTTTGTGAATTAAAAAGTCCTATAAGCAGATAAATTTGATACACTTTTTTTCCTGTTTATTAGTCTTGTTTCGTAAATTGGGACGAACATTTCGACCAAAAGCAACCTTTAAGTAATTGTATATGTGTGGCCATTCTGACACAAACGGTGAATACAAACGGTCCTTGTTGGCTTATATTTATCGAATTTCTGAAAACAAGGCTTTTGCTGTTATCTTTCCTTTCCCTTGCCATTGGGTAGCTCAGCGGTAAGTCTGAGGGTTTATATTACTAAAACTCAGATTTGAGTTTCGATACCCATTGTGGGCAGAGCACAGATAGTCCAGTGTGTAGTTTTATGCTTAACTACACTTAACAACAAACAAACCAATATTTTTTATTTAACAAACGAAAATCAGACAGAATGATTTATGTTTGAAAATGGCTTACCTTTTTCTTTTTTTTTTTTGAATGCACATTCTTTTTTCTTTACCAAAGATGGAAGCTCACATATATTGTGTCATATTTCAGAACGTGATAATAATTTTGTCTATTATAGCGCGTAGACTGGCGAAACAACATTTATACGTATGGACCAGTTACAAAAGCATGCTATTCCTTTTAAATGTTTTGAACATAGCAGTTTTATCTCATATAATAACGTTCTGACATGAGTGTTCTTATTTATACGTTTCACATTAAAAGCTATGTTGCCAGAAAGACTGTTTTGATAAAAACACTCAGATTTTATAGTTGAGTTTTAACTAGATAAAACTGGTCTAATGTAATGTATAACACCTTTCCACTTTTAGTTTTGTATTAAAAAGCATGTTTTATTTTCGTAAAGAGTTCCATAAAATTAAAACTGAAGTTGAATAATCTACCATCACATAAATAAGTATTTATGAAAAGCAGTATTGTCTCTTGTCATCCAATAGATGGAGATTTATATTAGAAGTTGGTGAATGTGATTCCTAGGTTATGTAAGTTAAGATACTGGGGCTTCGTCTATAAAAATGATATCCTTACGAGGTTGAAATATTCAACCTGTTTCAAAATGAAAACATTACGCCTGTTAGTTTATACAATTACATTTCACACACCTGTAAGCATTTTAGAATATATAGTGTCTGCGTGTGCGTAAAATTATCAGGTCAAATCCGTTAATTACATAAAGGAAAATCAAACTCTTTCACTATTACTGGCTATGTTAGCATCAACTTGTTCACTTTTTCACATTACGTGTAGTTCAAATAGCCCTGGATCTATTGTTTCATGGCTAGTATAAACAATGACATCAGTAGCCGTAATCTTTGGTATGGAACTTGTAAATACTTATTATTTTATTTTTATAAGTTGAATGATTTTTTACAAACTTACGAACTTTTACAGAATTTGAAAGTTTGAGTTTTTCCTTCTTTATAATCACTGTTTTCAAAGAAGTAATGAAAATCTGAAGATTTCCAATTCGGTTGGTCAACTAATCTTGTGTAGTGCTCTCTTTTTATTATCCCTGCCGCGCGAATTTCGCTGATAGGATAAATGTTTCCAGCTTCACAGCACTTACATTTTATTTCTAATCAAACCTTGTTTACCATCACAGCAGCTCCTTCTTGATTTATTGTATCGCCCCCGTTTTTGTTATTCCAGCATTAAATGCAAGGTTAGCTTATAGAAGGCATTGTTGTATAAAATAGTTAAGAGAAAATCAAAATTGGACGAATGAGTTTAGGCTAGAATATATCATTACCCACATCGACAGAAAGAACTTTTCTCTCCAACATAAATCAGAACGATTGATAGTTGCTCCTTTTTCTTTTGATTGGCAACAAATACTTTTAGAAGATTTCTAAGGAAAAAGCTGAGTTTGGGAAATCACAAGTACAGCTGTCGAGAACTGAGAATAAACTGTTGTTGGTTAGTTTGAGGAACCTAGTCTTTAAACATGGTGGATGGACTATTGGAAGTCCTAGAAAAAAAAACAGAATTGCTCATTTTGTTCAAATCAGGATGTATTTGGCTTTATTTTTCTTAGTTTTATCAATTGATAACGCTGAACGACTGTGCTATATTTTTTTTTATAAACTAAATTACCACAATATAACGTGTTATGACGTTGTTTCTTCTTCATCGTCAAAAAACATTTAGGAGCTTCAAATAATTGTCTAAGCTTGGAATTTTAATTCATATTCCACTTGTTTGTTTGTTGTTAAGCGCAAAAATTCACAATGGACTATCTGTGTTGCACCAACCATGGGTATTGAAACCTAGTTTTAGCGCATAAGTCCACAGATTCACCGCTGAGCCACTGGGAGGCTCATATTCCACGATGACAAGAATTTTAACATACAGTTCTAATTGAATGTATATTTCCACTGATATTAGTCTGTCAATTACTTGCATCAAACTTAATGAATATTTAAATCTTGCATGTAATTTATTCATGAATAAATGTTTGGGAAAAGTATATTTATTTTCAAATTTCTTTCTGAGATGATGAAAACTGAATCTTTTGTACATAATTTAATTCCGAGGAAGATAAATAATAGAACACAAACAAAGGTTTTCAAAATGACCAGTTGTGAAAGTGCTATTTTTAATTTTTAATCTCAATTATTTGTTTAATCGTCAACAGAAGGTATGAATAAATTCATTTATTGTCTTAACAAGACCCAAGTGGCTTCCCGGTAGACGGAGCACAGATATTCCATTGTACAGCTTTGAGCTTGACAACAAACAAACAAAAGACCCAAGTGTATCTCTACTTGGATATCATTTGACGTGAAAGAAGTTATTTTACATGTGCTAAATAATTAAACACCTTAATAGAAAAAATTACTAAGAACATTGTCCTTTGTCTTAAAAGCTCTAAACAAGCACAAAAACAAGACTTTTTCTCTCGCATTAGCAATTGAACAACATTTCAAATTCTATAGTTTAGGTCTATCCAATTTAGAATAGCCTCATGATAGAACTTTTGATTTAATGTGAAAACATTTCCTAATAATCAGGACTATTATGGACAACTTTGAGTAGTTTCAACATAATGGTCTACGTATGGAGAAGAAGTACATAATTTTTGAATAAGTTTTAACTCTCCTACAAATATGGTTCGTGTATGTTTTCGACTTTATAATGTAGATAAAGTATACCATGAGATCATAAGCAATTATTTCTAGAATATGAATACAACAAATGCATATTTATTACGGTATAACTCATTCTTTTTTATTATTCTTCAAGGTTATTTTCCTTTTCTAGTATTACAACTTTTAACGTGCAGCCTTAATAACCTAACTATAATATGTAATAGTATGTCCTTAAAAATGTTTTTAATTGAAAATTGTAGTGTTATATGCACATTTTCAAATTCACTGAACTTAAATAAAAAGTACATTTCTCTTGACACAACTTACTTTACTGTGTAATTCTATAATTTAACATCACAAAGTTAAAAAACAAATGAACATGAATTTTGTGATTCCTGTAAACCGATGTTCAGTAGTGTGGGTATTAAAAATTTTCCAGGATAACATTGCAGTTTGTTTAATATAAGACATCTTTAATCAAATGTCAAGTTTGAAGTAAATATGCCAAACCTCTCTCATGTTCTCGAACGGTAAACACAACAAGCACCTAAAAAACGCGCCCAACGACACCAAGACGTACTATATTATAAAATCAGCATCATACTCACTCACATGCAAGTCCATTATCTGATTTTAATATAGTGAGTTTCTCTCTGTCGATCCTTCAACTATATATATATATGTCGATAGAAATATCCCATGTTATTGTATTACACAAAATATAATGCAGGTTTTTTTTATTAACATTTTAGAAAATTTACTGTTCAAACAATGTGTTAACAATAATTTCAGCATCATAAAAACATTACATACATAGAATATGTATATTCGTGCAAAAATCAGGTGATTTTCATAATGCAGAATTTAAGGTATTGAAGTACGAATAACTTGTCAAATCTTTCTGGTGTGTAAAATGCACACTAGCAAACGGCCTTAGTCGTCTTGCATTGTATAAACATCATGGACCAAAAAACACACATAAGATGGCTGATCTTTTTTGGTGTGTTTGCACATTTACTCTCGTTTATCTCTAGATTTCTTCAGCAGCTTTGCGTGAAATCGCATCAGAATGAATGTTTCTAAAAGTCAGTTTCAAGCAACAACAGTGAAGTCGTATACGCGAAAAGCCACATTGGACTATCTGTTCTGTCAACCGTGAGGAATCGAACCCCGGATTTTAGCGTTGCAACTCCGGAATCTTATCCCCGATCAACATGGGGACATTATGGTTAGTTGTTTTGCGATTAGAAATTTAGAACAATCATGTTGTGTGAAAAACGAAGAGTGATGCAGAAAGTAACTGTCTCCGTTTTGAAACTGAAGAATTAGCTGTTCATATTTTGAGACTCATCTATCACGCATCCTGTAGAGAAAACTGTCAATTTGTCGAAACTTACATATCTCGCTTATGGTGGAGAATGAGTTACAATTCGTTTTAAAACATAACTCGTGTCGCATCTGTTGGAGAATGATTTGAGACTTAGTTATTTTGAATTTTGAATCTTTCGAAATTTAGTTATGGCGCTTCTGATGAAGAATAAACTGCCCAACTTTTGAAACATAACTCATGACGTATCTGTTGAAAAATGAATTGCCCAACTTTTGAAACATAACTCTTGACCTATTTGTTGGAGAATGAACTGTTCATCTTTTGAAACAGGCAGGGCGTAGTCTATTAATTAGCGTGCCGAATTTTAAATATGAGCTCCATGGTTCGAATCTATTTACTTCAAAAACGCGCTAATGCATTATAATATACACCTGGAAAAAAGTTAAGCACCCCCAAATATTTTTCAGGATTGCTTATTGAAAATAAGGTTTAATTTTCATGATGTTGAGCAATGTTCATAATTTCAAACATAATTAAAAGGATG
>NW_013665972.1:504605-515886 GCF_000517525.1 Limulus polyphemus | reverse complement strand
AGAACGTCGAATCTGAATCACTTGAAAAAAACACGGGGGTGCTTAACTTTTTTCCAGGTGTATAGTAAAGGTCAAATCTCACTATTAAATCAGTGAAGACAAAGTATTCACAGTGGGTGTTACAGACTAACTGCCTTCCCTTAGTCTATCAGTTCAAAATTAGGAGGGATGGCTAACGCTGTTAGCCCTTGTATAGAGATATTAATTTGCTATATTTGCTAGTTTGTTTTGAATTTCGCGTCCCTAATTTAGCAGTGAAAGACTAGAGGAAAGGCAGCTAGTCATCACTGCCAACTCTTGAGCTACTCTTTTACCTACGAATATTGGGATTAATCGTCACATTATAACGCCCCCATGGCTGAAAGGGCGAGCATGTTTGATGGGACGGGGATTCGAACCCGCGACCCTCAGATTGCGAGTCGAGCGCCCTAACCACCTGGCCATGCCGGGCCAATTTGCTTTGTCACGTTTGGTAAAGAAACAAGAAAGAGTGAGTTAAATAAATTTATATTTCACTGAGAGTATTTTAGACTCAAGTGCAGTTATGCAATTATGAATCTAATCCCAAAAGTAATTTGCTTTTGTTCATAAAAAAATTTGTTTTTTGTTAAAATAATAAAAAAGCCACAGTTCACTTTTAAGAAACCTAACCAGCTAATGATTAATATTTTGAAAGTTTGTTATAAAAATACATTGCCCATATAACACTTCAAGGGAGAATTAATGCGTGAGACCAAATTACACGTCCAAATTACTCGAAACTTTAACTAGAAGGCTATTATAGACACTGACATCTTGCGTGATAATGACTCCGTTTTAAGACTCAAGAGTTATGTTTCCTTGAATAGAAAGTAATAACTCATAAAAAAAAATCCTTATATATTCTCTTAAGGTCATAACGAATGTTAAAACTATCATGTTCATGCGTTTTGTCACACATGCTAATGTGTTTATGTCATATCAAAATGGTATTGCTGATATTTACAAATCTAGATGCTCATAAAACCACACCAAATATCAGTTCGTACATGTAACTGAAGAAGCGCTAGCACTTCAAAAGAAACATAAACATTAAAACATTCCTGATTCCCACTATTAAAGTACATAACTGAAAATGCTACTGACAACCATAACTAATAACACTTAAAACAATATTAACTGATAACAACACTGATGACAGTATCAACATAATGACTGAAGATGATGATCGATAATGTGACTCCAATGTAAAACCTTAGAAATAAAAATGATACTTTATTAAGTACATATGATAAGCATGTGACGATCGGATATCAATCGTTGTCATAATCACCTAGGTCTAATTATTAATAATTTACTATATTTTTAGCTTACTGCGTATCTAAAGTTGCTTTCAAAGAATCCGTATCTAATCAATTATGGGAATAAACATGTTTCTCGTACTTAAGATAAAAACAGTCGCCTTAACCAACAAATGTGGTTCTTTGTATAGCGTTTTTTAAATATAAAGCTTAAATGTTTCTATCAAACTGCCCCCCAGTGGCACAGCGTTATGTCTGCGGACTTACAACAACAGAATCCGGGTTTCTATACCTGTGGTGGGCATAGCACAGATAGCCCATTGTGTAGCTGTGTGCTTAATTACAAACAAACAAACAAACCTTCTATCAAATTAGTGAGAGAACATAGGAGAAAACAACTAGTGTTCATGTATTTTGTAAGTAACAATATACCCCACCTTTATTTAAGGTTAAATTCTCTAGTGTTACATGTTACTGGTGTTCATGTCTTTTGTAAGTAATTATATACCCCACCTTTATTTAAGGTTAAATTCTCTAGGGTTAGAGGTTATTAGTGTTCATGTCTTTTGTAAGTAACGATATACCCCACCTATATTTAAGGTGTGTAACCTGGTGTTACAGGTTATAATGTCAAAAATATTAATTTGTACACTTTTGAAGACTATTATGCACTGTTGCTTAATGTATAGATTTATAAATCTCCTAAATGGTCGAACCTCAAGAGATATAATTGTGAAGTTGATTTATAACGTCGTTCATAATGAAAGTACCTAACTGGTTATTCAAACATTAGAGGTTTTGGTTTTCTTGTCTACTGATTTATGATATTGTGTATTTCTAATCATTTTAAACAGTTAAACAGAATTGGTTTCATTAATTTATACGTTATGCTATAGTTCTGATATACATCACTGACGTTTGATCAGAAGCGATTAATACTAAGGTTTATTTTTGTTAAAAGCTTTGTGCAGGTATGACATGCTATGATATATTTTTTGCAGTTGATATATGCTTTTTTGTTTTTGTATACGCCTTTTACAAGCCGGCGAAAAATTATTACAATTTTACTTGTTATAAGACATTAATATTAGATCTATTTCATTTTAAAACCCTACATTCTTAATCCAGTTCCTTAGGGATTTTCAAGAATTAGAAGAGTGTATAATAATAGTTTGTTGTATACCAGTTGACCTGAAGAGCTCTGGATTGAATGAAATGCGTCGTCGGCAGTGAATATAACAAATATAGTGTGGTTGAAATACTATCATTACCCAATCTTTTAATTCTTGAAAATCCCTAAAGGAGTAGATTAAGAATGTAGTATTTAGAAATTAAATAAGTCTAATACTAATGTCTTATGACAAGTAAAACTGATGTATGCTTTTTTTTTTTTTTTTTGCTGTTCGTTTGTTTTTAAGCGCAAAACTGTATTTTTTGTATTGTATTTTAATTATGCACAAAGCCACACAAGGGCTATCTGTGCTCTGCCCACCACGGGTATCGAGACCCGATTTCTAGCGTTGTAAGTCCGCAGACTTACCGCTATGCCACTGGGGGTAAGCGCGAAACTAACCAATGAGCTATCTGTGCTCGCCCTGGTATTGAAACCCGGTTTTTAGTTTTATAATACTTCAGACTTACCGTTGAGCCACTAGGGGTCCTAATATACGCAGTTTTCCTGTCGTAAGTGTCATGGCCGTTCGAAAGTCCTTTAAACCCTGTTCTAAATTCAAGATTTTAATTTGGTTGTTTTAGTTAATGTTTTTGATATGAAAAAAATCAGGTCTCCTGATAATTCTAGTCTAATAAAAAAAATTAAAATGGAGATGAAATATTAAAATACTAAGTTAGTCTATATTTTAATATTTTCTTATGCATTATCTGAAACTATGCTGATATATAATTAAGTTTCAAGGTTGCAGCAAAATTAGTTTATCAGGAAATAACATGGATAAGGTAATTTTTACATTTTTTATTGAAAACAAAAATACAGCTTTGTAGCATGAGATCGGGCAAAGGAGTTTGCACGTGTTTTTAATGCTTAGAAGTATTCCATAACGAGTTCTCGTTCCATGAACATGTTATCTTGAACATTCTTGACAATGAATTTCACATAACCTAAAAATTGTGGTATTTTAATTTATGCATTCGATTATTGTAGAATGTTGAATAGACATCACTAAAAATATCCAACTCTTGATAAGGTGATACAGCTTAATGTTCGTGATTTATTATAACGTATGAATTCAAAAATGAAACGTTACGAGCTTGGTTATACTTGCTACGACAGTCTATGTTAGTACACTCCTGACAAGTTGCTTTAATAATTAAATGGTGTTAATTTACTTTATCTTGTTGCTATAAAATGAATAAGTTCAGTATTGTTTTTCCGTGTACTTTTGTTTATGATTGTATGCAAAATAAAATTAAATATTGTTATTGTTCTTCTTAAATATCCTCAAAGTAACTAACAACAAACAAAACTGAGCTTTTAGGTCTAGACTAGGCCTAGCTTTCAAAAGTAAACTTATTTCTGATATGTTGTAAAACTGTATGCCGCAGCTGTTTTAACCTATTTGTCTATGAAACCTTTATAAAGCTGCTAGCTATTTATTTATTATTTGAAGTGGCTGAAGTGTTGTTTCATATGAGCGTCTTGATGACGTAAGTAAAAACTGTCTGAAAGTGTGTCCAATTTCATGTAAGAAGACTTCATTTTCTATGAAGGATTCAAACGGAATAGACGTGCTTATTCATCACATTCGGCTTTTGACGGCTATTTCCTATTATCGATGAAGAACGAAGCTGCTATACACCAATGCTTTAGAAATGCAGACAAAAACATTAACTATGTGTGAAACTTTCATTATAGTAGGTATTCTTTGCACTTTCACATTATGCATCAGTTCTTTCACAGTTCCGTGTATATTTAACTGATGTTAAACGTGATTTCTAGGATTTGATATTATATTCAGGAGCTAAATAACTGCGGGTCTGTTTACGAATCATAAACCGATATTGAATTCAAATGCTAGACAGTACAGTCAGTTCTCAAAATACAGTTTGCTTCGAAAATAGGCGTTTATGCGCATAGTATACGCTTATACGGTGATTACACTTCTACCAGTTAATCTAGATAGAATGGCATTATTTGTTTCAAGCGTAAATGGCTGTAGAGAAATTTTACGGCGTGAATCAGCGAACGTGATAAAATATACATGTTCTCACTACTTAGTTAATTCATAATGCAAAATGACGCAGTATTAAAAATTCTGTATTGATTAATTATTCTGCCTAATTATCCTAGACTGCTAAAGGTTTGTGTTTGGCTTAAGATGAGTACGGAAGGTTATAGCAAAAGTCCAATGAGGAAGGAACGTCTGTTGTGTTTAGTAGCAACACTCGCGCAGTCACCTAGATGGAAATCATTATAAGTGGGATAGGCTTGAATTCAAATGAGCATCATCCAGTTATTATTCCAGCCCACTTCCAGCAGCTGTTACATAAGCGAACAGGAAGTAACGTAAAATTACTTCTCTAAGGTATTTATTGAAGCTTTACATTTATACTGCCTGGTGGTTATGACACTCAACTCGCAATCTGAGGATCATGGGTTCGAATCCCCGTCCCCCCCAAACATGCTCGCCTATTCATCCGTGGAGGCGTTATAATGTACGGTCAATCCCAATATTCGTTGGTAAAAGAGTAGACTAAGAGTTGTAGGTGGGTGATGGTGATTAGCTGCCTTCCCTCTAGTCTTTCACTGCTAAATTAGCGAAGGCTAACGCAGATAGCCCTCGTGTAGCTTTGCGCAAAATTCAAAACAAACCGAACCGTTTATACTGAAGATGTTTACTGCCTAGGAAGTTTGTTTTTATTTACAAAGTTTGTATTTGTTCCAAAATCACACAAATCATACTAGTTAGTTTAAGAGTTATTGTTTAATTTATTTAGTAATTTAATATTTAATGATTATTTAATTTTCATAACAAGAGTGTTAAAAGTTAATTATTTTAGAAGCGATAGTTGTGGCAGGTTTCGTTAGGTAACTCGCTACGACTCGTATATTATGTATGCAGTTTAATTGTTGTACTAGGCTTTCGTAATGTTGTTGATGCCATCTTCTAAGTTTTTTCGTTGTGTGTAATACTGCTTTCACTAGAGGGCTAGATATTTCTATATTTTTCTGTCGAGTGTTATAAATACGTACAGATACAGAGAGAAACAAACAAAGAAGCGAAGTTAAGTTAGTGAAAGGGAAGTTAAACTGCGTGGGTGTTAGTTTAGCCGTAATGGGGGGGGGGGGTATCTAAAGTGAGTTTCACAGTTTATCAGAGATAAAGGAGAATAATTTGTCTTGTCAAAGGGTGTTCTAAAGTAATTGAACTCGACCGTGTGGACTTTGACGAAAAGGAGACAAATATTTAAAGTTATGGATACAAATGTGGTAACCCACGGATAACGTAAATGAATTTATCGCAGATTGTATAGTAATAAACTGAGTAGAGAAAAATAATTCCTCATGTCAATTGGATTCTAAAGTAATTGAACCAGCCTGTGTGAACTCTGACAAGAAAAGAGAATTATTTAGAGTTTTAAATACAACTGTGATATCCTATAGTGTAAAGAATTTTTGTATATACGTTTGACTTATTTTGAATATATTATTTTATAGCAAGTGGATTGTGTGCTGTCTGTTTAATGTCACAGACACCTACTGTAAAGAATCCGGCCCCATAAGCCCTGACAGTTATAGAAGATATTATTTGAGTAGCGTAAACAAAGGGGACTGCAATCGAAGAGGTTCAGATTATATGTCTAGCAGGATCGTAGTGGAGAAACGTTACAGAGTTTGATCATTATGCTCTTAATGAGGGATACAAAAAAGCTGATTCGTTTATGCTGATTGTGTGTTCATTATTACCACGTACTGTACAGAACAAAAAATATATTTGCATAAAATCAAGCGAAAATTGTTCTCCTGAGAAAATATATATAGAATGCTTCGATCAAAAAAAGCATATATGAAATTTACATTTTTAACACTTACCAATATTAACTTCAAGAATTACTTTTGTGTTGCTAAAACATCAACAATAACTGTCAGCAAATATATTTGCAATCTATTTACTCCACTTTACAAATTTAGTTCTATTTCTGAGGATTTTTGTAGTTTTATTTAGGTCATCTGATTTTAACAATATAACTGAACTCTTCAGTTTATCTGATTATATGATAGGTGTATTTTAATTTGTACCTAGGTCGAGCGTGGCCAACTGTTAATTCGAGGTCCATGGTTAGTGTCTCATTGCCCCATAATTGTACTGTGGGTACACTATAACATTAATAGTCAAATCCTATTATTTGGTCTGAGAAAAGCATTCAGAGCTGGCTATGAGAGATTATGACTAGCTGCCTTCTCTCTAGTGTATGTCATTTCAAAATTCTGGTTTTTAAATTTAGTAACTTACTTTCTGGATCATTGTTATGAAAAAGAGATGAAATCAATTTATTTGACTCTAGTTTTGACATCTCCAAAACATTCCTTGCTTTCCGAACGTGTAAGTTATGGAAACGTTATTACTATGAATTTCAATCCTAACCGTTTAAGAGTAGGCAAGTAGGTGATGAGTGCTTCCGAATGTTTGCCTTCTCTCTGTTCTAAGTTAGGGATAGCTCTGCATGAACCTTGAGGTGTCCGAGGTGGCAGTTAAGTTTGGTTTGGTTTGAATTTCGCGCAAAACTACACATGGGCTATCTGCGCTAGCCGTCCCTAACTTAGTAGTGAAAGACTAGAGGGAAGGCAGCTAGTCATCACTGCCAACTTTTGGGCTGCTCTTTTACTAACGAATAGTGGGACTGACCGTACCAGTATAACGCCTCCACGGCTGAAAGGGCGAGCATGTTTCGTAGGACGGAGATTCGAACCCGCTACACTCAGGTTGCTAGTCAAGCACACTAACCACCCATGCTGTGCCAAGCTATTAAGGCCATGTGTCGCATAAATGTCGTTCTTGTCAGAAAACAAACACAAATAGCAAAAGACTGTTAAACACATCCCTAAAATAAACACTGTCACATAATAAAAATAATAATTAACTACAACTGAAGTAAAAAAAAAACAGATTAAGTAATACATTTCCCCAAGCTTTTAAAATGGTGACAACACTTTTTCTTAAATTTTTCTGCCTCAGTGTTAAATAACTCATTAATCGATTCATGACTTTGACAGGAAGTAAAAAATAATTTTGCAAGGATTAAATGAATATAACTCTGCATATATTATTCTGAGGATGTAATTTATTGTTTTGAAATTCAAAAGAAAATAAACACGACAACGCTAGATAAGATAATCAAAACAAAATCATGTTACCTACAGCAATATAAATCCTTGTTTTTACATCCTTAGTGAGAACGTGACCAATATGGGCTAATACTACAAACTAACTCCTAGTTTCTGCGTGGTATGTTTGTTAACTTCTGTTAAATAAAACAAAATTATAACGCTGTTTTGTTCGGTTTTCACTTATCAAACTTACTATTTTTTGAACAAATTATTTTACCTGGTATAGATCGATAATAAAGTATTTTGTTTTGAGTTTCAACAATGTGTGAAGATAAGAGCGAAACATAAACTGTTGTTGCTTTTTGAGTTTAAGCTTACTCAATGGGTTGTCTGTGCTCTATCCACCACGGAATCAAATCTCCAACTGTAGCGCTGTAAGTCCGTGAAATTACGGCTGACTCTCAGTGGTATTAGTAGATAAAAAAATCCTACAAAATCTTATCCATATAGAATGGTCATTATACTGAGCAGAATGAGTATTTTTTCTAATAGTAAATTAGCCATTAAAGATGGCCTCTTATTATGAAAGAGAATCGGACGTACTCTAGTGATTAGAATTCCAGGTTTCGGACCATAGGTTCAAAGTTCTATATCGGTACTGCTAAACACGCATCTGGCTTTCAGCTGTGGGTGCGTTAAAAGGGTGACAATATCCCATAATACTGTTCAAATCCGGACAACGCCCACGTTGCTGCAAATACTGCAGGCCAGCTGCCTATACTGGGGGTTATTTGTTCAAAATGTGGGTTGGCTATACTTGAACCGTAGAGAATTCTGACCTTGTAGTTTAGCTCATATACTCATAATTCCACTTTCAGATTGGAAATACCGAAGCTATAATTAGTTATTCATGATGATTATTTTGATTAAGAGCAAGATTCATTATGTCACGTACTAGCCTTCCAATGAACCTCATGATTATTTTTCTGCCATTATCATAGTCATTAATTCTGGTTGTTTCTCCCAATATGATGATTCTTTTTTCACGCCTTATAAGCCATTAAAGAAGGTCGTCTCATTAAAAAAAAGTATTTGTTTCCTACATTTTATTAGTTACTTAAAATGATAGCTACGTATTAAGAATAATATTAGCAGTTAATAGCATACTTATTTTTCTGTAAGGGGTTTAGCCTTTAAGAATGGTCGCATTGAAAATAATATTTGTTCTTTATTAAACTATACTAACCACTAAAAAATAATAATTTATCTTAATAGAATGAAAATGTCACTAAAGCTTGTTAGTTATGAAGAATGTAACTTCACTCAGAATACCAATTTTGTTTCCTTCAGGATACTAGCCAGAAATAGTTGTTTTGTTCAATAGAATAATCTTTTCTACTGTATTATAGTAGACATTAAATATGGTTGCTCCACTCAATGAAATAATATTTATATTAACCATTAACGATGGTAGTTTCACTCAATAGAATAAATTATTGTTGTCGTTTTTTCCTATAACAGTCTTTCAGTGGGTTAGCGGTAAGTTTCCTGACTTACAATGCTAAAGTCCGGGGCTCGATTCCCCGCGGTATATATATCTAAGCTTTGCGCTAAAAAAGTCTACAACAATTCCAACTTCCTCCAATATGACAGAAATTAAAGATGTCCGCAAGCCTTTACGAATAGTCCCGTCTTTCAATCAAGATATTAATGTTTTCCCCAAAGATACTATATAGTCTTTAAGAATAGTCGTTTCATAGAATAGAACGATCCAATTTCCTATAGTTGTACCAGCTACTAAAGGTATTTGCTCATATATTCTTTCTTATAATATACTATCCATGAAAGAAGGATTCTAGCTGTTAAAAATGGTAAATTCACACAATAGAATGATTCTTCTTCCTGGAGTATATTAATCACCAACGATGGTAAAGTCAAGCAAATGGAATTGTTCTTTCTAATAAAGCATACTAACCATTCAAGAAGGTCTCCCACTTCTTTTAATAATTCTTCTTTTCTACGAAACATCATAGCTATTGAGGACAATAATCTGAATCAAAAGAATGGTTATTTTTACACAGTATGCCAAATATTAAAAATGACGCAAGCCACTGTAAATATTAGCTTTTTCAAAATGATTGTTAACTAACTGTTAGGGAAAATTGCTTCAATCATTTGAATTATTTTCTATTTCCAATAGTAAAGTTAATCATTAAAGATGTTCATTTCTCGAAACTGAATAACTATTTTTTCCGTAGTCACCAAGGAGTGTGTTCCACGTAATAAAGAAATTATTTTCCTACAATTTATTTGCTTTTAGAGATAGTCACCAGTTCGCCAGCCATTTATGATAGTTGTTTCAATCAATTGAATTATTCTCGTTTCCTACAGAATACCAGACATTAAAAATGGTGACTAGTCACTGAAGGCGATTTTGTTTTCACTGAAGGGAATTAATTTTTCTTCGATATGCCATTTATTTGTTTCTCTACAAAACTACACAATGGACTATGTTCGCTGTATCTGTCGTAAGGACCGAGCCCCAAATCTTACTTCTGGGCTATTGGTTGATTTTCAGTATACTAATCATTGAAGATGATCATAAGCGTTTAAGGATGACCATTTAAATCAATGTAGTAGTACTTTTTCCTACTTTCTTCTAGCCATTAAAGATGGTCATTGTACATTATAAAGTAATTATTCTATTTATAGTTTATCAGCTACTAATAATAAACATTTCATCCAATATATTTGCCTGCATACTAACCATTAAAAACAGTCGTTTCAACAACAACAACAAAAAAAAATGATTCTTTTGCTTACTAAATACCAGCCTTTAAAGATGGTCACTAACCGTTCAGGGTCGTCATTTCAATCAACAGTATTATTCTTGTCAGTGCATTAAATAAACTCATTTCTTCAATAGAATAATTATTCTTTCCTAAAGTGCTCAATTTAACTAGTTAAAACAGCCGTTATGTATTAAGGGTGTCGGATTTAATGCAAATAATGATTATTTTTCCCAGCTGCATTAGCCATTGAAAATGGAGATATTACTCCAAAGAATCGTTTAAGAATAGTCATTCCTCTGAACCAAATAATTATGCTTTCCCTCACTACTTTAGCCAGTACAGATGGCTACTAGCCATTAAGTTTGATCCTTTCAATCAATAATTTTCTTCTACAACATACGAGACATTAAAAATAGTCGCTAACCATTGCGTATAGTTATTTGAACGATTAAAATTACTTGGTTTTGCGACATTAATCATTAAGTATGGTCGCTACCTTTTACGGATGGTAGTTTTAATAAATTGCATCATTCATTCAAGTTTCCACAGTACACGAATCATTAATGATAGGAGTTTCATTCATTAGAAAGTGTATTTAGATTCCAGTATACCAACTATTAACCACAGACTTTTCAACCAACGGTATTATGATTTTTCTTTCACTATAACAGCCTTTAAAGGTAGTATTTTCCCAATAGAATAACTATTTTTACTATTGTATCTTGCACACTAAATGTATTCATTAGCTATAAAAGATGTCAGTTTCTATCACTGTATGATTGTTTCTTCCCACAATACACCAAAATGTAGAATAGGCGTTTCACCGGATAGTTTTTTTTCCTTACAGCATAATGCTTGTTAAAGATATTCTTTTCATTCAATAAAACTGTTATCCTATCCTTCAGTTTACTAACCATTACAGA
>NW_013665972.1:497559-503605 GCF_000517525.1 Limulus polyphemus | reverse complement strand
CCTTACAGATGGATGCTTCATTCAATAAAACTGTTATTCTATCCTTCAGTTTACTAACCATTACAGATATTCAGTAGAAATCAAATATGAGCTTTTAACTCTGTATAATAACTCTTCTTGCCTATCGTATAATATTCCTTACAGATGGATGCTTCATTCAATAAAACTGTTATTCTATCCTTCAGTTTACTAACCATTACAGATATTCAGTAGAAATCAAATATGAGCTTTTAACTCTGTATAATAACTCTTCTTGCCTATCGTATAATATTCCTTACAGATGGATGCTTCATTCAATAAAATGAAACTCTTTCTTACAGTAATCTAGATATTAAATATGTTCCTAACCATTAATAATGATTAAAGATGATTGCTAAAAATTATGAATAATCGTTTCAATGGATAAAATAATAATGGTTTTTGTACAGTATATTAACTATTAAGAATAATTATTTCATTTAATAGAATTGTTGTTTTCTTATAAATACTAACTTCTAGATAAAGTTCTCTCGTTTCAATCAATTAAGTTGTTTTGTTGTTGTTTTTTGCAATGTGTAAACTATTAGGGATAGTGATTTTACTTCATAAAATGTTTATTTTTTAAGATTCTTCCTACTAAGGATTAGGATTGGCGTTTCGGTTATTAGTATTGCATTTTTCAACAGTATACGGACTACTGCCGTTTCAGGCATTGATTTAGATCTCCAAAGCTGTCGCTCTGTACATTAGAATATTTTTTCTAGAAAGATAATAAAGTGTGATAGAATACTGTCTGAAAGCAAGACTAGGCAATAAAAACATGTTTTTGATATTCATGATTTTTTTTTACATATGCGTGTATACGTGGGAATTCGTTCCACTGCCCCTTTTCTTGAATAGGTATAACAAAAAAAGAAAATCCCTTTACATTTTATTTCTTTTATCTGAAAATCGTAAAGAAAACAGTCATAAAACACATTTTTGATACAAAATTTATTGTGGTATTTTACCCTCAGTCCCACGTTTCGGTATATGTCCTTTTTAACTCTTTACAGTGTCACAACTACAGGCATAGTCTAATGTGATTAATTATGAAGTATCTGATCAATGTGTTATAGACTTTGGATTTTTTTTTATATTGTGTCTACTTACAATGTGAACCCTTGAAAAATTTATATATTAAAACTTATTTTATATTTTAGAACTGTATTTTAGTTCTCATTCTTGTACGTGGTTTTAATGTTCCATTAAGTGCTACAAAATTTGAAAAATAGCTGAAAATATCTCTAGAACATTTGTAAAATACCGATGAAATAAACAGTTGTACTATTTCAGGTTTGTGCTATACATTTGAAATCCAGTTAAAACTGAATCTTTACCTCAAACAAAATAGAATGACTTGAAATAATACATTGCATCACGTTTTACGTGCTTCTCACTGAATAGTTACTTTTTTATTTTTTGTAAGCTTAACAAACCTTTCAAATCACACTCTTTTGAGAACATATATGTAACTGTTTGAGAATATCGATCTAAGATTAGCAGGAATACGGAACTTGTTGAATTCTTACATAAAAAGAACTCTCGAGCGAGTCGAACTCCCGACGAACTCTTCAAATTAAAGACGTTATCCTAACTTGAAGAACCAATACTCGTGAACAAGGTGCTCTTTATATTCATGGATAACTTTAGCATTCTTAATTTTTCTCTCCTTTTTAAAGAGATTCGAAAATTTAAAGTTTTTTTTTTTGTCGTTTACCCATTTCATTATGTGTAACCTCTGATGAAACGTTCCTGAAAGATGAGACAACGGTTATCGTAACTTATACTACACCAACCTCTTCCGAAATGAAATCACTTTGTCATATATGAAGGAAAGTTTCATATTTCGAGAAAACTAAAATATGGCTTCTCTCAACGTGTGTGTTCTTATCGATCAGCGTAAAGGACTGTGTCATAATGAAGTTCACTGTTAAGTGCAACATTGTTATCGGATTCAATACATAATCCATGAGATGAATGGTTAAACAGGTAGTTAGACGAAAGAATGTAAATATTGACAAACAGATAGATAAATATGTAATAAAATTGTACAGTCTCAATCTTAACTTTAAATAATACAGATATTCCTATTCTACAATATCCGATACGTAATTGTATCAAGCCATAACATGTGCACTTTTAATTATAATACTAAACTCTGTTCATAACTAAAGAAATTCCTCGTTTTATGCTATGATCCTAAACTTTAACTTCAAAGAAAGAAAATATCTGGTTTTCAAGTTGTAACTACAAGATCTGTTGTTTCTCACAAAGCGTTTCGAAAACATAGTTCTCGTTTTTTCATGCTATAGCTTTTTTAAAACGTGTTCAATTAATGAACAGATTTTCATCTTCAAGTTGCCATCACAAACTTCGTATTCAGGTAAACTTGTTCAACAAATGACAAGATTTTCATCTTCAAGTTGCCATCACAAACTTCGTATTCAGGTAAACTTGTTCAACAAATGACAAGATTTTCATCTTCAAGTTGCCATCCCAAACTTCGTATTCAGGTAAACTTGTTCAACAAATGACAAGATTTTTATCTTCAAGTTGCCATCACAAACTTTGTATTCAAGTAAATGATGTAAATATTTGTCTTAGTCATCTAATCTTAACCTTCGTTTCAAATTCGGTAGATTACAGTTCTCAAGTAGTAATCCTAAAGGTTCTCTTGTGAAAGATATTTGTAGACTTTATACTGTACTTCGAAACTATTCCCTACCCTAAGCTTTGTCCCCAAGTAGAAAGATTCAATAATCCCTAGCTTTGCTCTCGCTGCAAATAAAAGAGATTTATTGTTGAAACCTATGCATGATTAAATATTACTAAATCTCCTACAGTAAATAAATTAACGAGTATATAATTGTAGTTGAATTAGTTTCCAGAAAATATATGTTTTTCTACTAGTACCGAAAGTGTCTCAAATTCGTTATTATGAAACTTATTTCATGTCCTCCAATGTCCTGTTACCATTTACCTGGAAGAGATAAGTACCACTTGTCTAATGTAATAACATAATTAGATTTTAAGTTATTTATCCGTCTAAACACAATGTTTTAAAATAGCTGCGAGTATTTTGTCTGGAAATTTGAGATGTCATCGACTGTTTGAAGATACTTTCATCGAATGGTCACTATGAACCTGCTACGGTTTAGATATTCGACTTTATAATAAATAAAGCACATTAAATAATGTAGTCTATTATTACTGTCATAATGCTTTCAGCTGGATTTGAAAAATGAGCATACGTTTTAGTCAGCTTAGAAACAATAGATTAAAGATCTTCTTATAGTAAGTTTTTATGCGAAAATAAATAACTATATAGAAAGTACTAAATCTTTAAAATATCATTATAATGAATTCAAGGAAGAAAGAGAAAAGGTTGTGTAAATATATTCCTTCATGTTTTAGACAACTGTTCGATATATTTACTAAAAGTACGAATACTCATCTAAACAACGAAGTGCTTCCTCATCGAGTTTTAAATAATAAACACAAATCATTATTTAGTTTAAGTGGCTTACAAAAAGGAAAGGAAAACGTTGTTCATCAAGTAACTTCTTATGCAATTAGGAGTAATATTCAGTGGAAAAGCAATTAGGAAAACTTTGTTTTGTTTAAAACTTTAATTAAATTTGCATCATCTTCAATGGGAAGTGATAGAGTGTATTTTGAATGAGTGCGTATATACTTTAAAAAAAGGTGCAAGAGTTTTTTTTCAACGTATTGGAAAGTTAGTGTTCAGCCATACTTTAGCAACTTGCTACACTCTTAGTTGTTTTTTGTATCTTATTTCAGATTTTTTTTACTCTCTCTGTCATTAAACCATGAAAATTTAAAGTGTATTACCATCCAAATAAAGACCAATCATATTTCTATCTGTCCACAGATTTATTCATTCTGATTTGCAAACACAATATATTTATATATTCCTTCCGTCCAAGCACCGTCGCTCAAACCATGAATTATTCTTCATAAATCTGCTGTCGTATTTCTTCCTTGATGAAAAATAACCTTCCTCTTGGCATTCACCGCGTGCCTTATGATATGACAAACACATCAAGGCAGACGATGAACACGGAGAGTCAGACAAGTATCCCAATGATGGCAACTTATCAGAGGGACGCTTAAGGACTTGCCTAGCAACACATCAAGTCCAGAGATGATCTTAGCTGGCAGCCAGGCAAACGATGACTCCAGCATTTATTATTACCTGAAGGCATAAAATAACACATTTCAGAGGCGGCAAGCAAAGTTATGACGTATCAAAAAATTTAAAACAGAAGCATATGTTTCTATTATCTTGATAACAAATTTAAAGAAGCCAAATAGCAATAAGAACTGACCAACTAGGAACTGCCGAAGACATTTTAGCATAAACAAATTTAAATATAAAAGTAGATAAAACAGACATAGAAATACCAACAAGAGGAAAGACAGTTTACTACAACGAGTTTGACTAGGTTAAATAGTACGTTTAATATTATAATTGGAAAAAAATGGCAAAATAGGTTCTAAATTATTCTTCTAAGCCCAATAAAACTTTTACTTGTAATATATTTTCTTTCAACTTTATTTTTCAAACTTTAAAACAAAATCGCTTGTGAGCTGTTTTACTTCATTATATCGGACTCTGTCTTTTCAAATTGTTATGAATTAAATTAACCTGTGTTGTTGCTGATGTTTATCATCTTACATTAATATATTTCAGGGTTTCCGCTCCCCCCCCAAAAAAACAAAACAATTAAAATGTAGTTTGTGAAAAACCTAATCCTCGTTCTCAGGAGTTTGTTAGATATGATCGCAGAAATTTCGTTGTTTTAGTAATACATCTCATACAAGTTTAAAGTTTAATGTATTTTTCAAAAGAAACGTCTGAAGAACACTATTCCATGTTAGAAGCTAGCTCCTGCACCCCTCGACTGACCTGTAAACTTTAGGAGTAAATAACTAGAAATCGAGGTTAGATACACACTGCAGACATAGCGCACAACCCATTGCATAGCTATGAGCTTAAACAAAATTCAAACAAGTGAAGATTACTAGCTTATTCTTGTCTAAGTAGCAAGTTTACTTTGTCACGTATGAAGCCACGTATCCGTATCACATCCATTCCAGGTCAAGTAAACTCGAGTTATTTAATACAACAGTGTAATATATTTTCAGACAAACAAAAAATTACCATCTCACTTCAAATTTTTCAGAGTGACCAAAGTTTGCAACAGCAAAAGGAAAAAGAAAAGAGCGAAAATAGCTCGCATGTCAAAGTCGCTCAAGTTAAGTTTTTCATCAAATAAAAATACACCTAATCATTACTTTTTGTTACATGCATACGGGCAACATAAACGGCAAATATGTAAAAGATTTTGAAAATACAACTGCTATGCTGTTGAAATTCAAGCAAACAGTACGAATCTCTCCACATACTGCGAAAGAACGATTATAAACAGCATGAATAACGTGAACAAAGAACATCATTCTAAAGGGAGTAAATCAAACGAGTAGTTGTAGATGAATAAACATTTAGAATATGCATTTGGGTACTTTCATTAAAGATGAAAAAACTCAAAGTATATAACCAATTTAAAACTTGTTACGAAAACGGCGGCTATAGCTAAGAAATTCAGAAATAAAATAATTGAAAAGACACTGCTTTCTTATTCAGAAATCTGAAACTGACAAATTACATTAAATCACACATGTATAATATGCACATTTAAAATTGTTCTTCTATGTACAGAATAACATGATTTAAAAAGGTTTTAACCATGTGAATGACTTAAAATTTAAAATGTAAGCATTAGAATGTCAAAGAAGCATCCAAGACATCTCGAGAAATGAATAAGAAGAAAAATTTCAAAATGATTCATAATCCAAAATTAAGTATCAATGTTCCAAAGAAACATATTAAGTCGTCAAGAAATTAATGCCACTTTTATTAACCACCTCCCAAAAACGTACATCACGTATAGTAGTTAAACGAACCACCTAAACGTCACGTTAGTGTAGCCTATATAATGTG
>NW_013665972.1:483817-496876 GCF_000517525.1 Limulus polyphemus | reverse complement strand
CAACACCATCTTAATGGGAAAACGTATGCAAAATGTGGAAGGTGTTAAAGAAGACATCGACATGTTTTTTGCTTCAAAGCCAAGTGATTTCTTTAATCAGGGGGATTAACAACCTGATTGTAAGATGGAAAAGCATCATTGATAAAAATGGAGACTATTTCATTTAATGTTGTTCGGGTTTCTTCATCTGAAAACAAAGCGACATTAATTTCTTCACGACCTAATATTTTAAAACAATAGCTATTAAGTCTTGATTCTTATTTTTCAAACGTCTAGTTGTCTTAGCGTTGGGTATGAATACATTTGGCAGTGTTTAATTTTACTTCTTTTTTTGTTGGTGCATTTTAGTATCCACGATTTCTTGCTAAACAATGGAGGTTCTAGAGGTGAATTTATTTATTTATTGGAAGACAAAATAATCAGTGGTTGAAAGTTACTTAGCAACGATTCCATACAGTTTGAAATTTGGTATAACACATTTTGGGTCCTCGGACTAGCAGATCACACAGTTATTTAATTACTCATTAGGCTATATTAAGTGTATAATAGTTGGTACACAGTCAGTTAATTAGGCTTAACTCTATACAGATATCCAATTTTCTTTTACGGAAATTGGTAAGTATTCGTATATGTTATTTAAGAATATATTACAGACTGCCATACCAGTATGAATCCAGAACTCTGTCCATGTATTTCGGTTTGTTTGTTTTTTGCAGAAATCACTTTTCAGCTCTTCCCAAACAGACTGACGTGACTTATCACGAACGTTATGTCTGCCGTTTTCTTTCTTTTTTGTAACATTCATTAATTTCATATACGTTGTAAAACAACTTCTGTAAAACAACAAATGCAGTGCGGGTTAAAAAGCACAATACACATGTTTTGGTTGATGCACAGTCTTTATGTTGAATTCTATACAACCTACATATGAATGAAAACCTCGCATAATTTTCGTTGTTATAAAGCAAACCAAACGTGTTTATATACCTACAGAAAGCAATAGTTTTATAGTTCACACTTGTTTGTTTCTGGGAACATAATTTATGCCATTTTAAATATATAAAACAATGATTGTGTTAATTTAGAACACTATTTTTTTACAGAATATGTATACATATAACTAGATCTTTAAATAGTTTTCTTCAATGTTGTGGTGCTTATGATGTTCACAACATATTACAACCTTCAAGTTTAATTTCAGTTTACTTCACTCAAATTCTCTACGTTACGCCAGTTACTCCCTTTTGGTGTCCTTTTTACCTTTAAGCTTTGCTTACTTTAATAACTTTTTCAAAATTATCTTAATGTACCTAAATGCAGTTAACGTTATTGTTCTTTCTTCATTTCTTCCATGTCACAAATGCTTTGTATTAGATGCCGTTTGACATACATTTTTTTTTTACTATTCTCTTACCTGTATAAATATCTGTTCTTTAACAAATAAGTTTATAATGTAGATAGAAAGAAAATAAAGAATGTTTACACTGTAAGGAAAGCTCATTTCTTTTGAAAACTTTTTGCCGTTCGCAAACTACTATAACAGCAAAGAAATACTTCAAGCGTAAAAATCAAGCAATATGTGCTAAAATTGTATTTTATTATCAAAGGTACCAAGATAATCCTGTTTCAATTTCTACCAACATAACTTGATAAATATATCAACCTAGATATCAGAAGGGAGGAATAGTAGGTTAAGATTTAGTATCCTTTGATTTATAATTTTTTTTATACGTTATGGGTTGCGGAAAATTTTTAATTTTCAAAGATAATAACATTTAAATATCTTTGAGACTAATATTTAGGTTGGAACTAGAAGGAAATAATTAACTACATCAGTCGAATAACAATTCGCAATGCAACTGAGGCAGACGTAAAATGGGTTTTTTGCCTTTAACTAAAAAAAAAAATTCAAAACAGGATCCGGATCCCAGATTCTGAGAGATCTGACAGAAGTTAAACACCGAGTATACCTTTTAAGAAAACAAAATGAATTGTGATGGTCCCTTATCTCATTTTCATTATAAATAGTACGAATGTTTCTTACTGATTCTTATGTATTAAAAATTCCAAAACGTTCGCAAAAAACGTGGCGCGAGTAACTCATACAAAACATAAAACACTAGCAGTAGAATTATTTCTATGTTTTGTTTATTCGGGCTTTAGTAGTCACGAATTATTATTATTGTTTTAAAGAAAACTTGCGCTACGATCACGAAAACAAAAATCAATTTAACAAGAACTCTCATGATGTTAGTAAACCCAAACCAACTTTAAGTTACAATTTTGAAGTACGAACAGATGAAGAAGTACTGCTAGCTTAAACATTGACAAGCACATTGTTTAGAATCGCAAATTAACAGAAATATTGTGATTCTTTGATACTTACTTCTGTTATCTGAACAGCGTTCTTAACGTTGAGGTTCGTTGAAGAACAAGTCGTTGGACGAGGCGCACGCATCCTGTAAACGCGTTCAGCTTAGCCAGACGAAAGTCCACAGACGCCGGATGACAGAAAGATACTGTCGGCAGAGATGGAGCTTTAGTCATTGTTGAACACAGAAATGCATGCGCAGTAGCAGAAGAGTGGGACAAAAAAAGAGGAAACGAAAGGCCCGAAGGAGGAAGCGAACAAAAACTAACAGTAGGGGAGAGGCTGGGACGCCGACTTTGAGAGGTGGGGTGAGAAGGGGAGGTAAAACTGGATCAACACCCTACCAATAACTTCCCAAGGGAACCTACGTCACGGTTTTTTGGTCACGACCTTGTGATGAATTGTTATCCACACAAGATATGGCTGCGCGTTTTCACAGGGGGCACGCGCCCTATGATTAAGACGTGCGCGCACCACGAGCTTTGTCGTGTATACTTTCCGAGGATCGACCACACTCTCACATCCCCTAAGCAAAAGAAAAGTAGTAGCGCGTGATCGACGCGTGCGGTAAGAGGGGAGAAAATTAGACCACATCAGCATTGACCTGAATTTAAAAACGTTTTCAAGTTTAGCAAACAAAAAAAATTAACAGATTGCGAAAAGCTCGATGCAACTATAGAAGAATAAAAAGAACCGGAAGGATCTTTTCAGGCATGGGTCAAAGAAATGGTGTTCAGTAAAAGTAAAATCAGATGCTTTCAATTCCGGCAACATGTCTAACTCTTGGAATCAAATAAATTTTACCGTTAGATAAGCTTCAAGCTAAGTGTCTAGGTTAAATTATAACTATTTGCATTGACCAATCACGTATAAAAGGAACACGCTCATTTTAGAGGCCCCACAGCCGTCGAGGTAACAATGTACCAGACAGCAGCTGCTAGACCACTGCTGCTAAACACACGCGCAATAGGTGTAGGAGGTATTATGCCGTGTAAATGTGCGTTATGATATTGGTTCATACATAACAAACTAGGGTTCTGGACTTCAACTGTAAAAGAAGCTCTCACTTTCAAGAATGAAAACTTCACAATTATACTTTCACAATCCACTTTAAGTTGGTATAGTCCAGATAAAAGCTTGGTCCATTCGAATTTCTAATAGGTCTTTCTTGTCTTAACGATAGTTGGAATCCTAGCTCGTGAACAGACCGATATAATCAAATAGACAGAACAGATGGTCACGAGCTGCGCAGCTGCACACGAATACGTGATGTCGCGTCCTGACAACTGTAAGGCAAACAAACATTAACTGGATGTTAAGCCGTGGCCCAACCTTGGTCCTATCAAAAAAAGCGTTATAGATTGTTTCAATGGGTCGTGTAGAGTACTGCGTATTAAATACCTCTGTGCTTAATAATTATTTACATTTACTACTCCTAAACTAAAAATAGTTATTAATAATATGTGGATATTCAAATTTTGAAATCCATCCGAATTTACAAAATTCGGTCGCATCCTAAGAGTACCTAAAAGTACCTATTGATTTGTTTGTTCTTACTTTCTGTACAAATGGCATTCGCCGGACAATCTTTTATTTTCAGTTGTTTCGAAGTAATACTCAGAGCGAAATTAATAATTCTGGAAAAAATGACTTGATAAAAGGTACCAACTCAAATTAAGCCTATCTAAAGTATAAGGTTTATCATCAAATTTACGAGATAAAATCAACTTAAGCCTATCTAAAGTATAACGTTTATCATCAAATTTATGAGATAAATCAACTTGTCCTTAAACCGTTTTATACCGCATAATAACATTTCACATAGTTGGATCCTTTAAAACTGATTCATAACAAATTCACTAAATGATTCAAAAATTAAAAAGAACAATATAATAACAAGTAATCGAGTTAAGAGTTATGATTTTCTTTTCAAATTATCCCAGTGCAACTTCCCTAAGCTAAACAACTCGGAGAAAATTCAATGAATGAGTGTTAGATTAAAATATAGTTTCATAAATGACAAAAACGTGTTTGAATTTAAATGGAATACACGCGAATAATTATATTTACCAAACACTTTGCAGAAATAGTTTCGGTTAACAATTTATAGTAGCAAATGTTATAAATGTTCATAATGGTACTGCATATAAATCTAAACGTATGCTGGGACAGTTATGAGTGAAGTCCTTTTGATAGTGAGGATTTTGCCTTGGCTTTTTTTTTTTTATAAATAAATTGAGGAATTCTGTAGAAATTATGTTTAATACACTAGTGGTCCAGGATTTCTATGTAAAGGAAGGTTCTTAACGAGATGATGATCCACAATATCCCGGTTAGGCCAAATGTTTAGCATGTTGGTAAATGGGCATACCATGTTACATCAGGTACATATCAATGTGCTTGTGTTTTATGAGACTCCTGTTAAACCAGTGGTTTACATTGTTGGTAATCTAAGCAACCATGTTACATCAGGTACATATCAATCTGCTTCTGTTTTGTGAGACTCGTGTTAAGCCAGTGGTTTACATTGTTGGTAATCTAAGCAACCATGTTACATTAGGTACATATCAATCTGCTTCTGTTTTATGAGACTCATGTTAAGCCAGTTTTTTTAGCGCGTTGGTAATCTAAATGTACCATGTTAAACCAAGTACTTATCAATCAATGTGTTGTTGTTTCATGATATCTTTTTCAAGCCTGGTGTTTACTGTGATGATATTTATGCTACACCAGCAGGTGTATAAATTACTGATAATAATGACTGTGCATATCAATACCAGCTCATTAACGTTTTGTTTTGCTGCTCTAACAACAATGTTTAAGTTTTTAAATTACAGATCTGTGAAGTTATCACAAGGCCATGGTCAATATTTAGGCTACACTTAATTATATTTATTGAAAACGCAATTTGTATCAGCTGTTCAAAAAGCTTTAAGAATTTTTGGAACTGACAAACTAAAATAAAGTTACTTGAAAATTATGTTTACATTCCAGAAGATAAATCTGACAGCCTAAGATTTGAAAATTAGTTAAAGTTTATAACATGCATATCTAAACACTAAATAGAACATCTGACATACCTTAACCAAGCATAAGCTTGTAAAGGAATCACGAAGATGTTATGGTGAAAGACAAAGTTACAAAAAGGTTTTAATGTGTTTACTTCTTTAAAGTTTCATTAACTTTATCACACAATTTTATAATTCATTCACACATTGAGAGTGTTATTATTTTATCTACAGAATGATGTTTGGCGTTACCAATCACGCAACCCTTTGTCAGACTGGTAAACGAACCTTTAGAAGAATCGGCAAAAATCGATATCAAAGCTCCTGTGCAGTAGATAGTAGAAGCTAAGATGCTAGACAGCATGTTAAAGGACCAATCAACTGATTTCCAGCTGTGAATCATAAAACTCAAGCAATCAGCCATATATTTTGAGTTACAGAAAGATAAGTTTTTACTTTGTAACTGTAAGCAAGTTGTTTAGCTTTTTACCAAGGATTAGGCCGAAAGGGGACCCCAGGATACAGTGCGAGACCAGGAGACGGGGGGGGGGGGGACAGGGAGCAGGTGTGACGCACTTCCGTTTGTCTGGCTGATATAAAGCAAAGGGTTAAAAGCCTTTCAGTTAGGATATTCATGAGTGAACAGGGACTGTCATTGAACCGATTCCTTTTTTTTTTTTCACGCCAGTTACACACTCCCAATTTTAACTGTAGCACAGACGCAATGAAGTGTAACCGCACGTGTAGGACTAAAGACAACCCCTACCTTCTGGCTCCCTAACTTTTTCTACTGCTAGCTAATCGGCTTGGTCGTTTTAAAAATGAAGAAATTAACACTCCTACAGTAACATCTGTTTTGAACTGATATTTCTCTTATTGCGAATGTTGTCTACAATGACGCTTTCGAATTTTCAATATATTTTGCGAAACATTATTCTTCATAACTCTGTTTTAAAAAACGTGTATTCAGAAATTGTTGCTTAACAAAGCTGAGATGGATGTTTTCTACAGGCTACCAATTAAAATTTGTTCATTAATATATTTGTATTTTATAAAATCAAAGTATAACAGCATAATTATCTTAAAATATAAAACACCTAGATTTAATGCTAATGTTGGTTTCTTGACTCATTTTTTTCTGATGAATCTCAGTTACAACTAAATGTAGTAACAGTAGAGACGCAAAGGTATTTTTTGTATTAAATTTTAAAAACACAGTTTGAGCATAGGCGAGTTTGGAATCTACTAATTACCTTTTACTACAAATATATTTTATTCAATCTGAAGTTCTACCAAACGAGCAGCTCTGATTGCCACTATTGATATACTGTGATAACAGATGTCTTTGAAAATCCCTTCCGAGGAACATCTGTTTGTTTCCGGAGAGATGGAGGCCGACTATCATGCCTCTGTAAAAGTCGGAAATATTATTTCTCTCACCTTTGTTTTATAAACTAGCCATACTTAGAAAACTGCATTTATTAGGCTTAAGAAGAGAAGTCACTTGGCTCATCATATGGTGTTATTTTGCATATGCAGACAAATGTAGTGTTTTGCAACTTTGTCTGTGAAGGTCGTAATAAAGCGGCCAACGGGCATTCATAGAGCAAGGAAGAATAGTTTGGAAGCAACTTTTATAACTAGGTAAAAGAGAAGTAGTATACACGTCTCATGAGAAATAAAATCACAGAAAAATAATATATGGAAAAAAAAATCTGGCCACTTACCTTTAGTGAAAGTCTGAAGAAAACCGCATCCCAGTTGATGAAGTTCTTCAACAGTGATTGGGATTCAACTACCTCCAAGGTAATTATAAAAAGTGTCACATGAAATCAACAATCAGTAAAAAAACCTATTATTTCGTGTGAAAAGTAACTTCTGTGGTGTTTAAGTGTATACTATGGAGTTAATAACTTGAGAACTATGGAGAGAGAAGTTAAAAAACACAGCTGCCTTGAATGTCACATTAAACTCGCCCTTCGCAAATCATACGGTTTTGAAGTTCATTTCAATGTATCGGGGATATTATACTTAGAACAAACATGCAAGTAAAACAATAAGGAATAATGTTGAGATAATACAAAATTAATTTCTGTTATAGTGTTATTACAGGTATGTAATAAAATGTGCACTTTGACTTCGAGATAATTTTCAATATTCATATTATTTTTCAACACTCAGGAGGTGCTTCTCACTTGAATTCTGATTCATCAGAAATGGGTTTTCCGAGGAAACTACTCTAAAATCAAATACCGTCCGTGAATACTCGATATCTACTGTTAATCTTGATTGATACCAATAATTAGATACATCTTTAAAAAAAAAATGAGAAATTTGAATGTTGAATAATTTCGGAGATAATATCAGTTTTTTAATCAAGTTTAAATGTATGTCATAAACTTTCATTTCTAGTTAACATAAATTTTAATTGTAATTCGATTTCATTATTAAGCGTTAAGTATTTTTCATGAATAATATTTATTTAGTTGAACGATTTCGTACCGTTTTCGATAACTTACTTGGAGCAGAATAACGTTATCTTGATGTTGTTGTGAATTCAAAGTGAAATGTAACATTTTTTTTTAGTTTATCTGACTATATAGCCAATAACGCAAAAACATTATATTAATCAAGAAGACAAGTGCGTTACTGTAACTTTAAACAACTAGGCTAAAAAAAAAAGAAATAATACCACACGTAAAGAACATAATATTCTCATAATGAGCGGCATCTCAGAGACGGAAGGGGGCAAAACGACCATGACACAGACTTTTCAATTACAGGGAAAGCAGCCAGTCAGCAGCCTCCAGCGTCACAAGAGCTTTGTCCGGCTTTTAACCGAATAACGGTATTGCATGTCAACCTCATAATTCACTGTAGCTAGAAATATGGAGAGTGTTCAGAGAAATCAAGTCGCGAACCTTGGACCTTCTGAACCAGAAGCTGGCATGCTAATCGATAGATTAGACTCACTATCTACGAACGTAAAACTCGCACAGCTTCATTTTCTTTTATCTGTTATGATAGTCACGATGCTAGAAAATAATCAACCATAAAATTATTTTATCAAAGCAGTTCCTTGAAACAACTGAAAGATCAGAAATATGCCAGTCATATTTTGTAACTGAATATTTTGCTCAGTAAAGCAAGAAATACCAGAGCAGTATTGTATTAAAATCCACACAATGAGTGACAAGAAATAACTCTCAAAATCATTCAACAGTATTCTATACACGGCTACTTCTTTCCTTATTCAGTAGAGGCTCTAAAGGTCCATTTTATGTTTTTAAGTTATGTTTTGTAGTTTCGTTTTTTGTGGTACTTCAGTATAGTCTGTATACCAGCTGAAATATACAGCTAAACTTCTAGCAACCAAGTTTAACGCGAGAAAACAATATGATATTACTAAAAGAAATTCATACATTCTGTTTACCGCCGAGAATTGAACCTTGGATTTAAGCGTTATAAGTCAGTGAGCTTACCGCCGGATAACACAACGGATAATTCTAACAGCTTAGACTGAAAAGAGGCAATTTTACAGCTAAATTAAAAAAGCAGTTGATATTCAAAAGAGATTTTTTTTTAAATATATAGTTGCGATTAACAACACTCCGGCAATTGAAATCACCAAATAAAATTCAAGTAGCCGACGTTAATGATGCAAACACTAGTAGCTGTGAGTTCGGTTTGTTTATGAATGTCGCGCAAAGCTACATGAGAACTATTTGCTCTAGCTGTCTGTAATTTAGCAGTGAAAGACTAGAGGCAAAGCGGCTAGTAATCACCACCCACCGCCAACTCTTGGGCTACTCTTTTACCAACGAATAGTGGGATTGACCGTCACATTATAACGTCCCCACGGCTGAAAGGGTGAGCATGTTTAATGGGATGGGGATTCGAGCCTGCAACCCCCAGCTTACGAATCGAGTGCTCTAACCACCTGGCCATGCCGGGGCTAGCTGAAATGAACAAAAATATTTCAATCAATTGAGAATAAAAGCAACATTTCAAGAAGCTGAAAGTATCAAAGAAAATTCAAGCAACTGCAACTTACAACGAAAATTTAAGCAGTTGAAATTAACGACAAAAAATGAAGCAGTTGAAATTAACGACAAAATTCAAACAGCAAACATCAACAACGAAACTTCGAACAGCTCAAGTTAACAACGGAAATTCAAACATCTAAATTCAACAATAAAATCCAAGCAGCTGGGGTTAAAATTTCAAAGAGTTTAGATTTTGTCGATTGAAAGCTGGTAATAATAACATAACTTCAATTGGTGAGTTTAACAAAAGAAATTCGAATGGTTGAAGTCACCAGTGACGAAACCCATAGTAACTAAATCTAGCAAGTCTAGCAGCTGAGATCGAAAAGAAAATTCAAAAAGATTAAAAACCTTTTGTTTATGTAATTGAGGATTATCAGAAGGATAAGAATAAAGAAAAGAAAATGTTTCTTGAAACTGAAATTAACAAAAGTCCAGCATGGGAAATTAATAAAGTAAACAATCAAACAGATGATGTTAGCATCTAAAGTTTAAGCAGATAATATGAACAAAATATATTTCTGGCACCTGACAAAAAAAAAAAAACTTACTTTTTCCCGTGTATCCCAAACTAAATGTATTCTTATCTTTCAAACCGGTATACATTAAGATAAATAAGCATATACATTCATGTAGAACACATTTTATATTTGAAATGATTATGCATGTTTTTTTGCGTTGTCTTTTTTTTTTTTCCAACAACATTACTTAGTAACCTCCATGCTTAAAAATGTGATAAAAAGCATGGTATTGAACAAAAGTTTTTTTGGGGTGCTAATTATTTCTTAAACGCCTCTCATTTTGAATTCGAAATTGGCAAGTTAAAAGGAATGTCAATTAAAAAACACATGCAGCATTCGTGGCTTTCACCATAAATTTAAGGCTATTGGTTTCTAATGCTTCGTCCGCTTTCGGCGTTTAAACCCTAACATTAGTGTTTTGGACTAGCTTTTCACCTGATCAACATAAAATCAGGAAGTACGCTGTAGTAACATGTGCGCTAAGTTTAATGAAGATGTTTTGTCTGTCTATGTTAGCCGTCCCTAATTTTAAAATGATAGACTAGAGTGAAAGAAGCTAGTCAACCTCACTAATTGCCAACTCTTGGGCTTCTCTTTACCAATGAATAGTGGGATTGACCATCACATTATTAAATCCCACTGCTGAAAGGGCGAGAACGTTTGGTGACGAGATTCGATCCCGCCACCCGCAGATTGCGAATCGAGTGCCTTAATCACCATACCGTGCTAGACTCCTTTTAATAAAGAAAAAATATTCCTTTACCCCTCACGAAAACATAAAAATCATTAGAATCCATTATTACAAGCGTTCTGTTATTCACGTTTGAAAAGCAGCATTCTCAGTACGGAAAAACAATTATACAAGCTGTACATTACTTACTTACTTAAATTTTCACATGATATAAAAATTACTAAAATCCATGAACATATGAATACTAGCCACCTATAACGAAAATTATTTAAGTTTTGTTGCTTATTCTCGAGATAAGCATGACATAATGAAGCTCTTTTGTGAATGTAGTGTAGAATGTGCAAATAAACATTACACGCCTATTTTACTCTAAAAAAACTCGGTTGGATAGAAATGAATATTGTGTCGCTAACCACTGCATGACGATGTATAACATAATTCTAAAAATTCGACCATAGAACAGCTTTTCAATTAATATTGGGTTAGTAATTGTAAAACCAATTTCAAGTCCTTTATCACTATCAACTGTTAAATAATTACTTACACTAAATATTGTTTTCTTCTAATATTATTACAGTGTGTTTTATATTAGTGTGCATGTGTGTTGGCATTCAAATTAGGAACGACAGGTCGTAGATATATTACGATTTTAATGTATAAAATCTAACAGAAACTTGTAAAACAGTTTTATATTACCACATATTTCTAGTGAAGTATTTTATCCACATATAAACTGTGGCACTGTTGTATGTTTTCAGATACAGTTTTCAGGCTTCTAGCCTATAACGACCCGAGTGTTATTACCAAGCCCGTGAAATTTCGACTAAATTCTATAAAGTTGTTTTTCAGCCGTTATCAGCTGGTTTCTAATCTTCTTTAGTAAGTTCATCCATTTGATCTCCTTTTTTTGTCCTGTGTGTGAATTAATGTTATTTTGTGCTAGAAAATCGGTGATTATATTCACACCCCAAAAGTTCTTTGGTAAATGGGTCCTTTATTCTTTCAATATTGTATTTTACGTAACGACCCCATTGTTCGATCCCTTCGTAGGACAGAACGCAGATATCCCCCTTCTGCAGCTTTGCGTCTAATCACAACAAAATTATGTCCATTGACCTCATCTTTCAAAACGAGTTTTACCAGCTTCTCTCTGTGTATTTGTCTAAGAAGCACACATTTATTTGAACTCATAACATTTCGTTCACCTAAGCTTCACACATACAATGTTGTATTACCAAGGACTAATAATTACTAATTAAATGCACTTACCTCATTAGTACTTGTGCAGTCCCCGTTTCAGTACTTGAGATGATAGATGAAAATAACACAAGTAGAATATGATGACTGATGCATTTTATGAAAAAAAAAGTTCTCTCACTATTTTTTCTTAAGTCTTATTCATTTATTGCTTTCAAACACTTATTCGGGTTAATGCTGAAAAAGGGTTGATACTGAAACATAACATCTTTACTTTCACGTACAAAATTCTATAAAATATATCTAGGATGTCCTTCCCTCCATTACATGACCAAATCTAAACAGTGTGTCAGAATGGTCAAAAAAAAAAAAAAGAGGATGAATTTTCTTTAGACTTTTGCACTAACTATTTTATTGCACTCGTTAAACATACTACCAAACAAGTCATATTTATTTGTCGGATATACATTAGTCGACAAACAAAACAGTTTAATAAATATCACTAAAATTATTTATAACAACAAAGTGCTCAGGCGATTTATCAATTTTATAATACTGGTCATAGTAGAAATTTTCAGAGAAACAGTAGCTAATGAAACGCTTTGAAATGTATCTGAAGACATTAAACACGTGACTAATCTAGAAACGCGTCAATAATTTCAAAATGTATATCTATTACACATGCATGTGATGTGTAAACACAAGTTCAACACAGGTTGAGGAAATGTTCAGAGATAATAAAAAAATTTGGCTTATGACATGTTTGATAACACGATACATTGTTTTTTTACAGAATCATGGTGGCCATTATATTGTATAATTCTTCGCAAAACATACATAAACCATCTTGAATGTAGGCTTAAGTTACAGATGGTAAACCACAATGCTCAATATCAGTTGGCTCTCCAAATAAAAATATAAACAAACTTTGCGATTGTTTAACCTATTATTTAATTTTGATATCTTTGTCGCCTATGCGGTTAACTATATATTTCTTTTTAGGGTTTTGATACAAACATTTTGCTTACGACTTTATATATGATTGCGACAAATACTTATAACATGCAACGACCACTATATAACCATGAAATATGAAAATATTGTACATTTTTGTTCATCTATGCTTGGTACAAATAATCATTAAATATGGATGATCGTCACTTGTGTGTCGTCTAAAATTTAATATAATTAAAATCAACGTTTCATATTTACACAATTTTAAAAA
>NW_013665972.1:477169-482817 GCF_000517525.1 Limulus polyphemus | reverse complement strand
CTTTTTCAAATTATATTATTTCTAGTGATTCTGGCATTTAAAGCTGTAATGTTACGAGGTTAAGCTAAAATTGTAGTTTTTTCCCCATAAAATTTTGTGTTGTGTTGTTTTTACATGTTCTGTTACACATTAATTTTATATTTTATTATTTCTTTCAACGGTTACATATTTAATTAATAACAATTCATTACTTAAATCTTCCTGTCTTGAACACATTTTTAAAGATCTGTAAACATATATAAAATGCAGAGATTTTTTTGGATTTTTTTATCCAATCTTTAACCTAAATAATAAAATGGAACACTCGTCTATTGCAGAACACGTAAAAACACAACACAAAATTTTATGGGAAAAAACCTACAATTTAGTCTTAATCTCGTAACATTACAGCTTTAAATGCCAGAATCACTAGAAATAATATAATTTGAAAAAGAAAAACAAGTATTAAACATAGGTGAAGGGCCATCAAGTCAAGTCATTGTTATTTGGAGTGATGTAATATAAAAGTTGACTAAGAAATTATGTAAATAGAGAAAGCAATATGATATCACGTGGCTGGAAGCAAAAATATATAAATTAGTATACCTTTCAGATAACTCCTGAAGACGACGTAAAGAACGTCGAAAACATTGTACATGTAGAGCATATTTTTAAAGTGGAAGCCTTTGACGGCTCAAATTAGGTTTTTAAAATTGTGTAAATATGAAATGTTGATTTTTAGTTATTTATTAAATATTACAACTAAGCGTTGTTTCTGGAACAGTTACAGGAAATGAAGACTTAGTAAATATGGACTGCCAAACCCTATTTTTCTTTGAAATGATGTACATGTTTTAATATTCGGGTTTTCCACAAATGTAGCTCATTTTCTGTAATATACGGCTTGTCACAATCATAACTTCATTCAACTGATATGATTTTACATGTTTACATCATACAGTATGTTTCAACCATTGTTCTTAACTTTTATTTTAGCGATAGCAAATACTCTCCCATATTGTTTAATACCAGCTAACTTCGCTTCATATTAATGTTACATTCATATCAAATACACGCTTGCAGGAAGATGCAAAAGTCGCTCACCACCATCATTTTCCTTAGTCTTTCCCTTACAGCTGTTCAAAATGTACATCCTTTAAATTAAGACACTTCCGTGTTCTTGCAAGGTTCCTGACAAACAGACCAATTATTGTAGCAGCAGGAAAAAAAACAGTTAGTGAAATATAAATGTGAGTTACCAAAAACCATAGTAAAGGTGGAACTTCAAAGTACCATAGTGGTGCGCAAAACCTGGATTTTCCTGTATATCAACAAGTTCTTGCACACCATTTAAGGAAAACGATATTTATAATAATTTTGACACTTTAATGTAAATTTGACTAAGTGTAGACATATAATAACGGTATTGACATCTACAAGCATCCCACCCGGCCTGATGGGCTTTGGTATCGAGTGAACTGTATTATATACGTCAGTAAAAGGTCTTGAAATGTTACGCGTTAATAATATATGAATAACTGGTGATACCAAACATACTTAAATAGAGCCACTTTCAAACTCTTTGAATCCTGTTAAAAATTATAACAAATGTATTTTACCATCAATTTGACTTGTCTGACGATTGAGTGTACCAACTGAAAAGTGTATGGATTTCTAGACAAATTCAAACAAAGAAATACACAAATACTATTTGAAAAAGACATTGTATATTTTAAAAATGCGAAACGGACCCATTAAGTTACATGTTTATTATTACCTTTCAGTTTAATTTGCTAACGCCACTGGAAACTTGGCTGTGGTTAACATATTATTTACTGTTCGACGCTGGAATTGAAAATATTATCACATCACTTGATTAGAAACTTGTAAGTAAAAGCAAAGACACGTGTTATAATATATCAACCACACAACGTCTGTCATATTCAGTGCCTAAGAGGGCTTTGGATTGAAAACACTCTTAATTCAGATTTTTTTTACTTAACTTTCATCCTCAATCATTAAGTTTTTGATCAAAAAATGTAAAACATATAAAAAGTTATTTTATAGGGACAACCTGTATATCACGTGATTTGTGGGTCTTTTTTTTCCTTACCTCTAGAAAGTTTCATAATTCTTTAATTTCGAAAGATAACCAAAAAAACTAATTTTAATTGAAGTAATATTTCAAAAATTAAAACGTCACTAACTGTAAAAAAAAACAAACGCGGAACCAAGTGTTTTACAGCCTTTGAATGTTGGATCTTTACCAACTTGTTGTACAGCTTTGTTAGCAAATAAAATAAATTATTGTCGACAGCAGCCTACAACAGCCAGAAGTGTATTATGAATGCTTGTTTCGCTTAATTTTACTGAAAAGCCAGATAAGAATGGGTTATTTAAAAACAATTTTAGTTCCATTGCAATTTTATGTTGCATTTGTTGCCCTAAATAGGATTATGCTTCGCCAGCTTTAACTTTATACAGGGTACACAACTATTATTAAATAACCTGTTAAGTTTCAAAAATTAGGAGGAGCTGTTCAGCATTTTAGCAATATCCATGCTAAATTTTGATTGGCTACAGTTGCTGAAAAGACGTGTTATTAATTTTATTCTTAAATCATAAATTATTCCAAATCTTTATTTTAGTCTATATACTTAAATAGACATCCATTCTCATCACTATCAAACTCAGTCTTTCATTTAAACATCTTGTGCTAACGTCCTAGATAAAGGTGACGAGCATGAAGAGTATTCTTTAGCATAGCTCATTCATTTCTAAGACTTAAGTACAGTATATTAAATGTCACAATCCAGAAACTGTTTGCACATTCTGAAGGGAGCGAGGAGTAAACCTTGGGGAACGTACGAGTGACAATCAGGGCAATCCGTGAATAAGCGATATTCGCCTTATTCATGAGATTTTCAGCCAACACGGAAACGTGTGTATAATAGAAATGCAAAATAGGTTTCAAGGCAAAACGATAGAGCAAGTATGGAATGATTGTATTTGGTTTCACCAGCTTTCCGAATGTGTTGAAAATGTAATTCACGGAAGCTTATGGCATGGAGAGATAATTTAGTCAATGTTGAAAATCAATGCATTTTAGGGAGTAGATCTCGATGTTAATTATACTGACTTACTTTCACTATGAAGTAATTTCGATTTTATTATACGTAGAATCTCACATTATTATAACCGAGAATTAAAGCCTAATTTAAATATCTTCAACGGAACTCTGTTAAACTCTGTATTGTAACTTCTTTAACAACTTTCTAATCTATAAAAACATCTTTACAGAAACATTGCTTCATGCATTCTTACAATAATGTAGTAACGGTTTCACCTACTTGTTATAATTGTGTACTCCTAATATATGATAAATCACATCACAACCAAACATCAAATTACAAATAGTCTCATTAGGAAGACGGAAATTACATGATGCATACAAGATATTACAGAAGATAACGTGCCCTCTTGAAATCATGTGCAATGGCATCTTCACATATAGCAATGTTACAAATAACTCTCGCCACAATAGATATTCTAATCGCCTTATATCACTTTTATCTTCTCAGTGGTGGCAATGTGGCCCGCCATATGAAGTAAAAATATTTTTAGTGTTTTTCAGTATGCTGTGCCTCGTAGGATTATTCGATATAGCACACTCTTCTGCGTGGTTACTTGTAATAATGTTCATTGCCCTCATTAACACTTTTATGTCATTACAATAAAATTAGTCTTCCAGACTGACTGTATTAAAATGTGCGATGCTTCAACATAGCTTTAATAGAGTAAAATGACTTTCTTACAAATATTCTTTACGCTGCAACAAAGTAAAAAGTTTCTAGTTTCATCTATAATTACTTAAACAACACATTACTCCTGCAAACATTATTTATGATATAGTAACGTAAGCCTAGTATAGTTATACATATTATTACTATAGCAACGTTCTGTAGGATGTTTTCAACGTTTGCATCATCTCCTAATGAATAGCATGAAATCTAACATTGCGTTATAGTAAATTATATCATCTTTTTCGATCCATACGACTAACTTCTTAAACGAACCAACAAAAATTGTGTTCAAATATCGATGTTTATTTGTTTTGTTGTTAAACACAAAGCTACACAATGGGCTATCTTTGCTCTGCCCACCACAGGTATTGAAACCAGATTTTTAGCGTTATATGCCCTCAGATTTGCTTCTGAGATACCGGGAGCAATACTGATGAGAGAGCTCACAAAGGTTTCCCATTCGTTTTATTTTGTCTTGTGATAGTAACTGTCATTGCATTTCATTTGTAGTATAAATAAAGATTATTCACTTTCTGTAATTTGACTCTTTCTTCCTGAAGTACTCAGTTGTAGATCGGCGAGATTAACAGACACATTCCGTAGCTCGTTATCTTTCGCTTTCGAACATCCAGTTAGATTGTTTCTAACTCACTGCTCTGAGGGAAATCCGCGAACCGGAAAATAGCAGAACGTAAAGTTGAACCGCAAATCTTTTGTTTAATTGGTTACTTCTTAATCAACTTTTTATGTATTTATTTTTTAAAAAACATTCCGAAACGTACAGCACTTTCTGAATAAAATGCAACTAATCATTTGATTAACAAGTACACAAATTATATCATGTGAATCAGACCGATTACATCTCAGATCTTCATATTTATATATATTGTCTTATCAATTCACAAGTAGAATGACATTATAGCTATTAATGTTAGAAAAAAATTCGAATTTGGAAGCACTATATGGGAGTACAATCACGTAATGCCTTTAAAACATTTAGCAAAATTGCGCGAAAATATTTCCTTTACAATAACCTCCAATCTTTAATGCATTATAGTTAAATTTTTGAATAGTAAATTAATCAATATTACATAAAATTAAACGGATATATTTGTATGCCAAATAGATCATAGGAGGCAAGATTAATTTAAGGTTTAAGTTCCCACGACTCAAACATAGGCTGATCCTGTTGAAGAGAAAGACATTTTAAGTTTGATCTATTTGAAGATATTAAAAGTTAATATTGATTTAGATAAAGAGATTCAAATTTTACTTTTATTTAAGCTGAAGAAATTCGAACTTGAATTTTCGCCAAGTCATCAGGTTGAATAACTTCAAACCTATAGTTTGGCCCAGTTAAAGAAATTAAGGAATTAACTCAGTTCAGACGAAGAAATGGAAGTTTACCGCTTCGCTCATTTCAAGTAATTAACGCTTACGAGTTTGTTCATTTACCGGGGATTCAGGATTATAGCCTCACGTAGTTTTAAATATTAAAACGTAAAGCTTCATTTAGTTGCAGAGAGGTTCAAGTTTAATGCTTAGGTCAGTTGAAGATATTCAGGTTTTAGGAGCTCAATTATTATTTAAAAAAAAATCAACAAAATAGATAACCAAACTCGTATCATTACTATCTGATATCTCCGTTTCGAGCAATATCAGCTCTCATTAGTGCAGCTACACTGATGGTAAAGAATCTCGTGTAATGGAACATTTTATGAATATAGATGAGAAACATTCGCCTATAAATTAATTTGTATGTTTCGCTTACTCCTACTCAGAAATCAATAAAAATCTTGAGTAACTTCAGGCGCATCACGAGCTATGTTATCAAAAGAAATACCATCTCATCTTTTTTTTTCTTTA
>NW_013665972.1:466502-477031 GCF_000517525.1 Limulus polyphemus | reverse complement strand
GACTACACAGACGTACTTATTAGTTAATTAACTAAAAAGTAAACTAAACTAACTTCTACTTTTTTTTCTTTTTTTTCTTTTTATTTTTATTATTATATATATATATATATATATATATATATATATATAGCAGAATATGTAATTCCTTTCATATTAGGGATAAAATAATGTGGAATCATTCGAACTAGCGCACACGAAACAATTGAGTTTACATAGGTTATACTAAACAAACTTGTTGTACTGTTACAAACGGATTCATTAGATGGGTTTAGTTTGTTTTGAGTTTCGCGCAAAGCTATACGAGGGCTATCTGCGCTAACCGTCCCTAATTTTGCAGTGTAAGACTAGAGGGAAGGCAGCTAGTCATCCCCACCCATCGCCAACTCTTGGGCTACTCTTATACCAGTGAATAGTGGGATTGACCGTCAACCTATAACGCCCACACGGCTGAAGAGGACGGGGATTCGAACCCGCGACCTTGAGATTGTGAGTAAAGCGCACTAACCACCTGACCATTCCGGGCCTAATCCATTAAAAACTGAAGTGTTATCAACTCCAACATCTTATGAAAATCTGAGACAATATGATGAACCTGTGGCAGAGTATACATTAAAATAATAAATATAGCAGAGACATTTCGATCTTTCGCATTAAAAAGTTATTGTTAAATAGTAATAAAAACTATATTCTAATATCAAATATTATAATTGAAAACGAATGTCATTTTTTTTAAGATTCAAATTATCACAAGTAAAAATTAACTCTATTGAAACACTACATTTTCCTTTTGGATGCATAGTTTATCCTCTCATACAGATAAAAAACGAGACGTATAGAATAAATAAGTAACTGAGGAAGAACTTAATAATCTTACCATACAAGAAGTATCCAAACAAGTATTCAGAGACGCAAAACTAAGAACTTTGACATGCATTCTACACATCTTATATTTGAATTTGCATAACTCTATCTATTGATGCCAGAATACATTAATCCAGCGGGAACGTAACTTCATTATACTTGGAAAGCTGAAGACTGGAATAGCGCGTAATAATTGTTAACCTATGAATAGGTAACGAAGCATAGGAGCAGTAAGATTAACATACGTGATCAGAATGAGGTGAATTTTCATAATGATGTTATATTATCTTATTAGTTATCTCGTCATATTATAACTCGTGAAAGAGATAAAAATGTTTATTAAGAATAAATATTTTGTACTCTGTATTTGCCAGATAACAAAATTTAACGAACGCAATACAAAATATTCCTAGCTAATGTGGCTTATGTTGCTATTTCAAAAACGATAAATGCGAAAACAGATCAGAATGTATTAACACTCATTGATGGGCCCGGCATGGCTAGGTGGTTAGGGCGCTCGACCCGTAATTTGAAGGTCTCGGGTTAGAATTGCCCCTTTTAGCCGTGGAGGCGTTATAATGTAACGGTTAATCTCACTATTCGTTGGTAAAAGAGTAGCCCAAGAGTTAGCTGTAGGTTGTGATGACTAGCTGCCTTCCCTTTAGTCTTACACTGCTAAGTTAGGGACGGCTAGCGCAGAAAGCCCTCGTGTAGCTTTGCGCGAAATTCAAAAACAAAACAAAAACAAACACTCAGTGATCAGAATGATTCAGCTGTATATGTGCCTTTGTCTACTAAAAACTGAGTAAGGAACCCATTATTCTATTCTTGAATCATACAATAGTTATAATTTCGCACATAAGCTTATTAAGTCTGCAAATCAAAGTTATTTTAGGAAAATAGATTTGAATCGTAGCTACTCACGTACGTACAGAGTGTGTGTGTGTGTGTGTGTGTGTGTGTGTGTGTGTGTGTGTGTGTGTGTGTGTGTGTGTGTGTGTCTTATTATAGCAAAGCCGCATTGTGCTATCTGCTGTACCCAACGAGGGGAATTGAACCCCTGATTTTAGCGTTGTAAATCCGAAGACTTACCGCTGTTCCCCATGGGGACCACACGTACAACCACTCACTTGAGTTGTACCGTAATATTTGTAGCTTAATACTGATTCTACGGCTATTTCTCATAAAGAAGCGCTTTAAGCATGCAACTATTAGTCCACGCTATTGAATTACTACGTGTTTCTAATGAATTATCCATTTTTAGGGAAGTGAATATCAGGGAAATTATTTCATTAATAAAGTCTATAATTAACAGGGATTTTTTTTATTATTATTATTCTTGCAAATTCTCCAGTTTAACCCATTCACTCCAGCTGTCACGTATACGGGTTGGACTTTCTTTCTTCGAAAAACTGCGGCTTTGCCCGTAGGTCCATATATAGTATTTCATTTCTAGATTTCCCGAGTGACCTGTTAAAGGGTATTTATGAGTATTGAAACACTTTCCATCCACCCAGACATTATAACCGAACAATGGCTCAATCATTTTTTGTCTTTTCTCGTCAGTACCCCTCAAGATGTCAACGAAATCCCATATAAAGCACAGCCGCAATGTACCGAAGTAAAAAGTCCGACCCGTATACGTGACAGCCGCAGTGAGTGGGAAAATTTGAACATATAAGATAGCCGCAAACTCTAGTGTCTCCACTGAATTTTCATTCCTAAGGAGAAGACATTTTTACAGGGGCTTAGTATTCCGCGCTAATGGTTTGTGCGACACGTTACTTTAACTTTCCATAACGGTTCATATAAATAAGGAGCGTTATCTTCATTTAGGTTTCAAAGTCTCTATGAAGATCGTTATTTTGGGTTTTAAACAGTTTTAATTCAGATAGGCATAAAAACGTCTTTGCATATGACAGCATTCTTTAACTTCCCAACCAAATAATAGTTAGTTGAACTATGATTACTTTTAACTGTCTACTAAAACACTTCTAGTTATTCTAGTCCTTACAATAACTAACTAATTTGAGAACATTTAATCCAATATTATTTGCATTATAATGTATATATTGACTGACATTGGTTTGTTTTTTGCACCGTGTTCAATTGTTCTTATTCTCATTAACTTATTACAATACGAGTTAAACTTAACTAATGCATAACGTTTAAAGAAACTGTATTTAGTCTTTGTTTTTCTATGCCAAATAAAATAAAAAATACAAAGTGAAAAAATTGCATAAGAATTGATACATTTTTCAGATCAGTTTGAAAATTTGTAGTAACATTCCAAATCAAAAACTTTGTCTTCCATTTACTTTATCTATTGATTTTGATTTAGTAACTTTACATTCTACGTGGCTTTTATTATATATAAAAATAAAAATTCAATGTTTTTCAAATGAATAAAATTTAATAAAATTCGTACTACTTGTTTCTTTCAGATATTCACGCAACGCTACTCAGGGACTATCTGCACTAGTCGTCACGAGTTTTGAACTAATAGACTAGACTAAAAACAACAGCAGTCACCGCCAACTTCCAGGTTGATCTAATCGAATAGTGGAATTGAACAGTTACTGTTACAGCGCATCCAGTATTTCATGGTGTACAGCGTGATTTTGCGGAAAAGAGACGCGAACAAAGGACTCTCAGGTTTACAGACCAGCAGGCTAACCAGCGAGACGCATTTGGCCCAAAATACATACTGAAGCAATTGTTATTAAAGAATGCATGCGTTTGTTCGCAACATGAAGACTGGTGTCTGTTGTCTTTGAAAACGTTGTCATCATTACTGCACCATCTATCTCAGCATCGGTTGCACCATAAAATCTGTAAACTAAAATGTGATAAAAATACCTTATAACACTGGCATATCATTTTTATTAAACATCCAGGGATAGTTCCACTATATGAAGGTTAAATCAGTAATTGATGGTTTTTACTTTAAAAATTTTCAACACAAACAAGACCAATATATCGTCGAAACAGCTCGAAATATATTCAAAAAAATTAAAAGTCCTTATTTTTACTTCTTGGCTAACATAGTTTCTTACCCTGAGCTGATAATGCTAATAATAAACATTTGATAAGAAGGAACAGTCCCAAAACTGAAGACAATCACAGCCATTAACGTCGACCTTTATTCAACCATAAACATATTTTTGTCAAGTGAAGATACTTTAGACAAAAAAAAAAAAAAAAAAAAAAAAAAAAAAATGCAGATTTTATGTAGAATTAGGAATTTGAAAACAAAAAATTAAGAGAGAAGGAGCTTAAGTGCATTTACTTCTAGTATGTTCGAACATGTTTCAGTACTTACCCTCTGAACTAATGAAGTTGGTTGCGTTCCACAAGAAACTGTAAGAAGATTCAACTATAAAAATAAGAGTCAACAATAATAACATTTCAGCTTCTACATAAATTATTTTAACATACAACTCAAGGTTTCACTATATTGGTTATTTCTATTTACCTATACATAAATTAGTATAAAGTAGTAACCCAACAAACAAAAGTAATAAAGCTAAACCTATTTATCAGTTATATGGTCTAATGAAAAGGCCTCATAAAAAATCTTTACTTTGACAAACAAATGTTTGAATTTAATATATTTCCTCAGCTCTGCAAATATAAATAAATGTTTTAATTATTCATTAAAATATTATTTATTTAAAGCTTAAGATTCTTGAAGGAAAATTAAACATTGATTGCGTACACCAGCTTAACTTAAGTTACAGTTTACAAATGCTTTATACATGTATTTTTTTTTAAGTTTCAGCTTCTTACAAACATCTGCACATAAAACATTTTACGAATGCATCCTACTTTAAAGGAAGATTAACCCAAAAGATTTATTGCGGTTTTCATTAGAGCTTTAGCGATATTTTGAAACTGCATAGCCAAGTTTTGACGAATGCATCCTACTTTCAAGGAAGATTAACCCAGAAGATTTATTGCAGTTTTCATTAGAACTTCAATGATATTTTGAAACGGCATAGCCAAGTTCGGACGAATGCATCCTACTTTAAAGGAAGATTAACCCAAAAGATTTATTGCAGTGGTCATTATAGCTTTAATCATGTTTTGAAACTGCATAGCCAAGTTCTTTGGTAAAATTTAAGTTCAAAAGTTCTTGTTTTTCCACTCAAATTACTATAAGAACAAATATGCATTTTAAAACGAAAATAATAATAATTTATAAGATTTGATATAGTAGAAAACACTCATCTACTGTACAGTAGGATTACATGTCGTAAAGCTGTAGGCACCCACTCTACAGTAGGGTTACATGTCGTAAAGATGCAGGCACCCACTTCATTTTAATATTATAGGTATAAAGATCCAGACACCCACGTAATCATTGTATCACATGTTGTAGAGCTACAGACGCTCACTCTATAGCAATATTACATGTCGTACAGCTGTAGGCACCCACTTTATCGTAAAATTACGTGTCACAAGTTGTAGCTACCCACTTTACGGTAGGATTACATACCGCAAGATTACAAGTACCTTAATGAGTGATATAACTTTATAAGCACTCACTTTTAACAATGGGCATACGTTGTTGAATTACAAATAATTAGCGCCTTCTAAGATTAGTGAGACGTTCCATACTAAAGAAGAGTAGCGTGTACTATCAGTGACGTCTATAATAATAAAGGTTTGCATGTTGTATTACTGCTAAGATTTATAGCATAGATGATGATCTGATGTACTATTGGTGGTAAGTTTGGTAAAGGAAGAAGATGAGTTTTATTTTTTAGCGATACCTAGAGTAAAGGAGGCAAGATGTGCTGTGTTAGTGACGTTTGTTGTCAGAGTTTTAAATATCTTTGGTTGGGCTGAGATTATTGGACAGTAGATATCGGACTTGTTAGCGATAAATTCGAACAATAAACAGACAGCACACAATTCACTTGTTTTAAAATAATATATTCAAAACAAGGTACGTAGGTACAAAAAATTCTTTACACTATCACAGTTGTATCTTAAACTCTAAATAATTATTTTTCTTGTCAAAAGTCCACAGACTGATTAAATTACTTTGGAATTCAATTGACAAAACGAATTATTTTTCTGTACTCTGTTTCTTACTGTACAATCTGCGATAAATTCACTTACTTTACTCCGTGGGTTACCACAGTTGTATCTCGAACTTTAGATAATTGTCTCCTTTTCGTCAAAGTCCACACAGTAGGGTTCAATTACTTTAGAACACCCTTTGACAAGACAAATTGTTCTCCTTATCTCTATTAAACTGTGAAACTCACTTTAAAATATCGCCCGTTATGGCTAATTACTCACACGCCGGCTAATTTCACATTTTCCAACTTTTTTTCTGGCTGAATTTGACTTGCGTTCGCTTGGTCTCCTATATTTACACATTGTTCAATGAGGCCTCAAACTTTCTATAAACTACGCGAGCGACGCTGTAATGTAATAATACTCACTTAAGGTAACGAGAAAAATACCAAAGATTCGAGAAACTTGGCGTCGACAATACTACAATTGAAACACACACACACACACACAGTATACGACTCTTACAGAGTTACGCAACCAAACTTGTCATAACTATCGCCTTTAATATAATTAACTTTAACTCTCTTGTTATGAAAAATAAATAATAATTTAATATTAAATAACTAAATGAACTAAATAATAACTCTTACACTAAACAGTCATATATATCCAACACTTGTCGAAACAGAAGGTAGCATGTTATAATGCTAGTAACATCACCAAAGGACTTCAGCAGCGAAGTCCTTTATTATGTTAATGGAACAAAAATATAATATTCACGAGGAAAAGTAGAACAGCCTCCTCTTAATTCTTTAGAACCTGTACATCCATCAGAATAATATTATAACATCACAAGAGCTGGATCTGTAAAGCAGAATACGTTTCATTGTCTCAGAAGACTAAACTATTCAACTCTATACTCAGAGATAACTATAAGGCTTCAACTATAAACTACCATTCGTTGGAGTTATGAGTAATGCCATCCATTAAATATAACGTTAAAAGAGGCCACGTGGCATATAATGCCATCCATTAACTATAACGTTACAAGAAAGCACGTAGTATATAAAGCCATAACAAGCGTTCATGTCGTATATAATGCAACGAATTAACTATAAAATAACAAGCAATCGTGTCGTATATAATGAAAGGCATTAACTATAGTGTAACAAGCGACCGCGATGTATATGATGCCATGAATTAACTTTCTTCTATAGCACAACAAACAGCACATTAATTAAAAGTGCCTACTTTTTACATGATAACAATCAGAACACCACTGATAATCACAAAATGGAAAAGACTGTGACAACACTAAAACTTATCCACACTGTATTAAAAGACAAGTTAATAGGTTAATGAAATATTCCACCATATTTTCGGCATTTAACAGACACACACAATATACAAACTTCTTCTAGGTGTACAAACTTTTACATAGACTAAAACACACAGTAAGTACATCGACTCGGGTATTTATTACGGCTCTTATTTAACAGGAGAGGGGGGACCACATTTCGCCCTAATTTTCAATGAATATTTCCTGTATTTAATTCGCAGATATCGGCAGAAAATTATGGTAAATAAAATGTTCAGATTCGTCCCAAAGATGTTCAACCAGATTGGAATGGAAAAACCCTTGTAGTTCAGGTAAGAATTACAATACTAAGGAAAGGACTTGATTGACAACAACGTTCAGACACAATCTGAATGTTATTCAACCTTCTAAAGGAATAAAAAAGACCCAACCCCTGCACAAGGACCCGTCATGCTATTACACCTCCTTTACCAGCATGTAGAATCAGAATAATATAAATAGGGTCAAGTGAAAAAAAAAAAAAAAGACTCAGACCACATCACACTCTCTCAGTCATAAACGGGTTTAGTACTGTTTTGTTGTAGTTTGTTTGTTTCTTTTGTGTATGTGTTTTTTGTTGTTGTTGCTTTTTACTGCTTTATAACTGTTTACAATGTTCTTTCAATGACACAGCTATATTATTAGTTGAATCTTAACCGCTGTTGTAAATAATTGGCCACTTAAGAGTGACTGGTATGTCCTAAATATTTTATAAGCCTGGCTCGTCATCTTTTCCCTTGACCTTTCGCCAGCTATTTGCGGCCACAGTTTCTCCTAGTGACAAGCGTATTCCCTTTCGATTTGCCACTGTTATTACAATCTGATGACAGATGTATTTTAACAGCTGGTAAGAAAACAGTCTTTGATAAACACATTTCTGCTACACCGGCACCAGTTATCATATTCCTTTGAAAGTTTGAATTCCTTACTCTTGTGCGATGGTTTCAAGACTAACACAAAAATATAGCTACATCTCTTATTAAATCTCAAGCATTCATCTGATTCATGATATGATCAATCTACAAATAGATATGGCTAGTCAATATACAACAATGAAAAATAATTTCACCAAATGCATATGTTTTCGTATTTAATAACTTACCTTAATTCCAGGAAATACAACAATAGGCCTATTAGTCATGTTCTAAAGAGATCGTTGATAGAGGATTTTTTCAACTATTGTGGATTCATTGAGTAAGAATTTGTTTTGTTTACAGAGTCACTGTTAGATGAACTTTAACGATGACAAACTACTTAAAGTTATTATCAATCCAAACTGGCCAGACTAATGAACAGAATTCGCTTACTGGAAACATATTGGAGTAAAATAATTTGTACATAAATAATAAGACAATAAGCTCAAAATTAATAAAATTACGTTTTAACTAGTCATGTATACATACTGTATCTTGTTAAAATATTAGCCAAAGCTAATTTGTACTAATCATAAACAAGTTTGTTTTGAATTTCGCGCAAAGCTACACGCGGGCTATCTGCGTTAGCCGTCCTAATTTAGTAATGTAAGACTAGAGGGAAGGCAGCTAGTCATCACCACCCACCATCAACTCTTGGGCTACTTTTTTTACCAACGAATAATGGGATTGACCGTCCCATTATAACGCTCCCACGTCTGAAAGGGCGAGCATGTTTGTGTGACGGAGATCCGAACCCGCAGATTGCAAGTCGAGCGCCCTAACCCCACATAAATAATTAGTTCAATCTGTTATAATACGTTTGAAAAATTTTAAATAGGTAATTTAATTCAACAACATTCATCAACAGAAACACAAGTTTCCATTCCTAAATAGATGTATAACGTGTTGAAACATCTATAAAAGTATGGTTTTGTACCAATACTAAATGGGGAAGTTACCTTGTTAAAACGCTAATAAAATATTTTACTATTTAGAATAGACAGTTTAATTCAACAGAATCATTCTTACTATTCATGAATCATTTCGAAAGCATGCGGCTGCTACTCGTAAATATGAAGTTTAAATTGTTAAAGTATTTTTAAACGTATATATTATCAGTAGTTTTAGATTCAGTTTTATGGGAACACCTAACAAAGAATAGTACTTCCTGTACATGTCTAATTACTTTAAAATACATAACTTTAGGGCAGACTTTTTGGACGTAACCGAATCTCTTAAATTAATTACTTTCAGTAACAGATTGTTTGTTCCTTTAACTAAATTATATCGTGAAATTTAAAGACAGCTATAGAAATATTACTCCAGAAGTTCATTGTTCTGGTTATGCAACTTATTCCATTCCTTATAAATTAATTATATCGAACGTGCTGTACATACTAATTAATGTTTCTAGCATGCTACTAACATGTGCTTCGTTTTTTCCACATACAACACGGAGCTATGATAACTCAGCAACTCATGGGTATAACCCAGCAACTCATGGGATACCATAGCCTATGTTGTATGTGGAAAAAATGAAGCACAGTTACCAAAATGTAAATACTTGAACATGGGCCTGTTTAGCCACTGTCATATTATTATTGACTTCATTTAGCAATTAAACATCCATCATGCACGACATTCTTTAATGATTATGTCGAGCTTACCTGCTGCTTATTTTCTGATATTGATCCAATGCCTTCGTCATACAGCATACAAGGTGTATCTGAAATGCTATTATATACAATCTTGTTACTGAAAATCCATTCTGATCCAGTAAAAGCGATACAGCATAAATAATTATCATTCACATCTCGTACTTATTACTGATACTACTCAATGTCATGATGCAAAGCTCTACACTAACAAAAAAAGCAAATAACTTTTTTAAAGAAAATTCGTACTGATAATAATGACAACTAGCAGAGACCTGCAAAACATTTTCGGCCAAATTAGTATCTCTATGGTAACAGCACTTCTTTAAATATAACATTTCTAGCACAATACAAATGAATTGTAATCGTAGACAGCGAAGTGTGTAAATCCATTTGTATATAGGCCGTACTTTATAAAACTTTAACTTACGTTAGGCCTAAGTTCGATAAAGAGATAAATTAACACTGTAGCCTGTGTACTTTTTTTTTTTTACTTTAGTTAGGACTAAACTTTACTGTACTTAATACTATCGATAAATAAACTTAATGTTTTTCTACGACCTAACGTCAAACATTTTTTAAAAACATTTATAAGGTTTTAATATTTTGTTGTACAAAATGGTTAGTAAAGTATATTTACATTCTCCTTTTGTTGTTACTTCTTGTTTCATACAGCAATTGTAGCGACTTGCTCACCGAGCTGTGCAGCTCTCC
>NW_013665972.1:456183-466173 GCF_000517525.1 Limulus polyphemus | reverse complement strand
GTAACGGTCGTACATACAAACAAGCAGAATAATAGTACAGAAGATAGTTCGCAAATAAGAAAAAGTATCAATAATTAAAAGCGATATCTTATTTGATTACCAAGCAGTTCTTTGAAGCAAACGTACATAAATATAATTAGTTTTAAAACCAAGTCTACTCAACCCTTTCACTCCAGGTTAAGAACTTAAAATATTTCATTTATTTTTTAACATTCGATTTTACTCACCTAACTTAACTTGTTACTGATTCCCTTTCTTTACCATTCGTCCCTCACTTTTCGACCCACTAATGTTAATAATATATATAATATTGTTACTGCTCAAGAACTTCTATAAAAGCTACAATGGTGATATGTATTATTAAAAAAAACACGATTGATGCGATGGTTCTTGTTAGTTTTAGAGCAAAGCCATATTGGGCTATCTGCTTTGTACACCGAGGAGAATCGAGCCCCGGATTTTAGCGTTGTAAGTCTGTAGACTTACCACTTTCCCACAAGGAAACTGATCCGATAAGACGTAATATTAAAAAATTAAAACCTCGGGGGCTTGTTGACGATCATCATTACCACTCAGCTCCTGCACCAGAAGTATGTAGTACGGTTACCATAATTTCTTTACTGTTATCATTTTTACCAAACCCAATACCTACATTAAACAAACAGCCCAAATTATATGTGCTTACAAACGCCAAGTTATTAACCATCTTAAATAGCATCAAATCATATGTGCTTACAAACGCCAAGTTATTAACCATCTTAAATAGCATCAAATCATATGTGCTTACAAACGCCAAGTTATTAACCACCTTAAATAGCATCAAATCATATATACTTACAAACCCCAAGCTATTAACCATCTTTGATTTTTCAAAGACCGTATACAAATAGTTACATAGCTATTATCGTTCACGTAATCGGGGATTAAACCTTGTAAAATAACTACTGAAAAAGACACTAGCGATGAAAAATAGCAGAACAAAAACCAATTTAAGGTGCAGAGAGACAACTAAAAATAAAAAAAATAATAAATTACATACCAAGAAACCTGACTAGTCTCTGTTCTTTTCCAACTTGTCTATAAAAAAAAGGGACGATCCAGCTACCGAGATACATCTGAAGTTAAGATTCGGAGTACCATGTCCTAAAAGGAAAGAAATCATAACTGTGTCTTACCTTTTCTGAGATAAAATTGATTATTGTTATTCTGTATCAACACAGATAGTTTTTGTCTATTCTTTTATCAAGTTGTTTTGTAATAAACATTTATTGTGTGAAATGAAAAAAAAAAGAAGAAGAAGCTTAATCAACATGGTGATCCAGTACCGAAGTGAAAGAGCTGGTCAAAATTATGCTCATCACGAACCCACCTGGAATTTCTCTTGATCAAATGATATTAGCCTGCTAATTGTGATGCATCTTGTTCATTATTTTATAAAAAAACTTTTAGGTTTAGCAAAAAATAAGTATAGTATATTTTAATTGTATAAGAACTTGCTGAGAAACTGACACTCATAGCACGGAATGCCGATCTAGGAACCTACAATATCCACATTTGTAATACTCGTACAAGCTTTCAAATTTTATGCTAGCTTAGTACTCAATAAAACCAACCTAAACATTTAATATTGCTGGCATTGTAATTCCCTCACTTCAGTTAAGCCTACTTTCCAAGTTCTACCCAAGCGTTAATGTAAAATGACCCTAAACAATTTGATTGCCAAACAGTTTGAGATTTCACATATGGCGCCAATGTTTGCAATAAACGTTTGTGTAACATGTTGGGCAGTCAATAAATTAAACTTCTATAGATTTTATTTTTGACTATTTAAAACCACATTTTAAACTTTGTGATGAACTCCTAAGATTGCATTAGATGCCCATAAATATATCCCATATTAAACTGTATTTTGTATTACTTTATGAAGCTTTCATTAGTCCGTCAGATCAACGATACTTAATTTTACCCAAATTATAATCATCTTGCTCTGGGTTTGTAAAAAGGGTTTTGTGGATTTTCTTTATGAATAAATTTGTTTATTTTCATAGAGAAATATAATGCTAAGTCAGTTAAAAAGCTAAATAGCCCCAAACCTCTTTCACTGTCCACCTACGTAGGTTTTTTTTTTTTTTATTCTATTTATTTGTGTAATGCAACGTTTTAGGCATTGATAGAAAGAGCGTCTTTTTTTTTTTTTTTATAATTAAGTAATTTTTACATAGATATTTTGCAAAATATCATATTATATTTTTCTCTTTCAGTGTTTGCAGACTTACGACGCTAATAAATCGGGTTTTGATACCCATAGTGGGTAATGCACAGATAGCTCATTGTGTAATTTGACGCTTACCAACAGCCAAGCCAAGCTTTCCATGGTTTTTGTCGTAAATCGCGTGATTGGCTGCTATACTGCAAAACGCTGTACTAATTTTCACGGTTAGTTAGTTTTAGATTATAGGTAGGTCCCTACCAGCCCAAAACTAGCTTCAAACATTATTAAAAGGTAGTAGGACTCGCAACATTCTGGGTCTCGCCCCAACTTAATTTCTATGAAAGCTTAATACATTTTCACCAGTTCCTGATAGATGCTGCTAAGACAGGCTTTACATAACTTTTCGCTTTATCTCTATTGTCAGAGTTTTCTACCTTTGGGATTTTATTTAAGTTTTGCCAGTGATTTTTTTTTATTAACTGAGCTTGTTGCATGCAATATCAATAAAGACCTTACAATAACCAGTTCGCTACCATTTCGATTACCTTAAAACAACTCAGTTATTATTAGATTTTCCTAGTTTGATAGGATTTGAAAAGTGTGCAAGACTTCTTGCACATACTTATAAACACAATATGATTATTCTTAATAGTAAAAGATAAAGGTAGACGCAAGTACATACGTAATACCATACGCTATTTAATTGCAGTGTATTTAATCGGCATTTTAATCAACTTCTAGCTATTGCGTATAACATTTATACGATAAAATATTTCAACTTGTTAAAACTTGGTTACGTGTATAAGTGCCAACTGGGGGAGTAGTTTGTTTGTAATTATGCACAAAGCTACACAATGGGCTGTCTGGGCTCTGCCCACCACGGGTATCGAAACCCGGTTTCTAGCGTTGCAAGTCCGCAGATATACCGCTGTGCCACTGGTGGGCGGGGAGTAGTTAGATTATAATAATTGGTTTGGTTTGAATTTTGCGCAAAGCTACACGAGAGCTATTTGCGCTAACCGTCCCTAATTTAGCAGTGAAAGATTAGAGGGAAGGCAGCTAGTCATCACCACCCACCGCCAACTCTTGAGCTGCTCTTTTACTAACGAATAGTGGAATTCACCGTCAATTTATAACGCCCCATGGCTGAAAGGTCGAGCATGTTTGGTGAGACGAGGATTCGAACCCGCGACCCTCAATACAATAAGCGTATATAACTAGTCGAAGAACGTTATATTTAATACAATAAGCGTATATAACTAGTCGAAGAACGTTATATTTAATACAATAAGCGTATATAACTAGTCGAAGAACGTTATATTTAATACAATAAGCGTATATAACTAGTCGAAGAACGTTATATTTAATACAATAAGCGTATATAACTAGTCGAAGAACGTTATATTTAATACAATAAGCGTATATAACTAGTCGAAGAACGTTATATTTAATACAATAAGCGTATATAACTAGTCGAAGAACGTTATATTTAATACAATAAACATATATAACTAGTCGAAGAACGTTATATTTAATACAATAAACATATATAACTAGTCGAAGAACGTTATATTTAATACAATAAACATATATAACTAGTCGAAGAACGTTATATTTAATACAATAAACATATATAACTAGTCGAAGAACGTTATATTTAATACAATAAACATATATGACTAGTCGAAAAACGTTATATTTAATACAATAAACATATATAACTAGTCGAAAAACGTTATATTTAATACAATAAGCATATGTCTAGTCGTAAGAAAACTATTTGTTTGATAGTAATTAGCGGTCTCTGAACTTTCGTGATAGCTTTGTAAATTTGAAGTAATAGACTACAGGGATGGCAGCTAGTCAACATGACCTACCGTTAACTCTTGAATTACGGTTTACCAACAATAATGAGATTGACCGTAACATTATAAAACCACCAAGGTTAGAAGGCGATGGTGTTTGGTGACGGGTTTCAATCCCGCGATCTGCAGATTACGAGACGAGTGCCCTAACCACCGTGATATTCAATGCTTACACCTCTAACGTAAAATGAAACTTATCCTCCCCCTTCTACACACACACATGCAGATCGGCGGTATGGTCAAAAATTATGTTAGTCACGGATTACTGCTTATTTTCTTTTATGCTATTATACTATTTTAAGCCCGATATATATTAGAGCGAAAATTAAAAGCTCAAATTTATAAAAAATCTTATCAGCATAAAAAAAAAAAAAACTTTTCTGAGTCCAATTAATTTTACTCCTTACAAAAAATAGTTATGACGAACTGAGCCGCTAGTTTATAACTTTATACTCTCCGTTATAATGCTCCTCAGATGATTCTTAAATTCAACATATTCTTGATAGTAGCAATATTACATCCGTATAACTTTACTAGTATAGACTGGTGTAAATGTACCACAAGTATATGACCGAGTTCCAACCAATATACAGTTCTACACTTTAGGAAGAGTCTCTTCTCCCTAGCTTAGTAGGATATTTGACATATTTGGATGAAAAATTTGTTTTATTGTAGGATTATCCTTAATAACTTTAGTCCCGACAAGTTAGATACCCAATCCATACCATCAATATTCTGTTTTTGATAACCATTGAGTGGTTTTGCGCGAAATTCGAAACAAAACCACTCAAGGGTTATCTGCGTTTATTTTTAAAGTCTCCGTCTTAAAAGTACCGTTGTAAACTACCAGAAGCATGATCTGGAAATAAAGACAGCACGTTTGTTCTCAGCAAACTTGGCAAAGTTTATAAATTACTACGGATAAGTTTATCAAATTTACATACCAAATCAGTTGGATTAAATTAGTGGTTGTAAAATGAAAAAATAATTATTAAGAAAACATATATTTTGTTAATAAATAGAATATAATAATTACACATATGGAGTATAAAAGATGTACCGATCCCCCCCCCCCCCCCCATTATCTAAATATTCGATAAATTAAATATTTTTCAGCTTCGCGTTATAATTAGAAGAACTAAAAAAAAAAGAGCCCGATTTGTAATAAATTTATCTGACTAGGCTGAGCTGTATAGAAGTGAGAACCAACTAACTTAGCTGCTTAGCTAGGTATAATTATTTCAACGAGTGACGTAATATTACCAAGAGAAGCCACTCACGGAAACACTAAAGAGCTAGGATTATCACGCGATAGCCTCATAGCCCACGCCCGGCTAATGTACAACCAGACAAAATGACGCTTATTGAGAAATCAAATTAGCATCAGTGCCACAATTTCAAAAAATACGCGTAAATAACAGATGAAAAAACAGTTTGTTCATTATACTTTTCTTATATAAAAAAAGTCATTCCTAAGCTTTATTATAAAAAAAATCTATAGCTACTTAGCTTCCTAGAACATTGATTATGTAACAAGCCTCTCTACTTCCAAATTCTATCATGAATAATTGTTTTAAGCTTCACTTGCATTTCTTTAATGTTTTCCTACAGTCCGTATATCAGATAATACTTCTCAAAAAGGACCTAGATTTGGTCCTAATAAACTCCAACACCTTTGCTAGAAATTTACAGGGGGGAGGAGGGTACAATATTGAGAATCATTAATAAGTAGATCAGCTTGTGGTCATTCACAATTATCACTATTACAACAAGCACAAAACTGTAGTCTGAAGAAGAAAGTAATGAGCCTCTTTATTTTTTATTTTTTTACACCATTTACTTTGTGAGCCTAGACCAAAACCTTTTCTTCTCTTATTTTACTGTTAAAAATTTTTAATTATTTTTTAACGTAAGTTATAACCTTTATTAGCGTTGCATTCAGTTTTAGCACACCAATTTTTAAATAGACCACTTCCCAGTTTTCAACAAAAGAAATTTTAATTATATTTTCAACTTAGTTCGTACGTTTATAATATAGAATTATGATTCTAATTTTAGTTATTTTTCTATATATCAGTAGTACCACCAATAATTACAATTAATTGTTCTTTCACGCTCACAATGGGGGTGACCATATTCTATTTGCAAAACATACTCGCGCTACTCTTTCTGCTCCACTTCAGCTCCTTAGCTCAGACTACCAGAGCAGTTTGGTACAACTAACACATGTTTTTACATAATATTTTTAATCAGGAAGAAGTTAAGGATTTGGACCTGTTCGTATGACAGGCCTTCTAGTTAAGGAATGAAAAGAAAAAAAGACAACAGATCTATTACAGCTATCAATCATGAACTGACAAGTCTCAGTTAAAATACCTACCTAAGACCAGCTGGTAGAAGTCCAATTTTTCATCACTACTTCACTGGAACATGAATGGCTAGGAAAGCTGAAAAAAACGCCGATTCCAAATCTGTTACAGGAAAGCCCCAGGCTGCAAACTTTCATGTTCCCCCTCTGTCAGCTGGTGTGCGGTTGGGCACTGGGTTGCAACGGCCGACCCTCGTCCTCTGTCTAATTGGCATAACTGGCTCCGCCAACGCATTATGCAGCGCTCGCGTGAGTACCAACTGGGCATGCGTTAAGTACATCCACCGAACAACATTACACGAGCTTGCGCATTCGTATGTAACACTCAATAGGAAATGACGATCAATTATCGATCTCTCTGGAGGTAAACTACCATACGTTCTAACACAAAAATTCCTATTGCTCAAACAGAAATATTTCGGAAGTGATCTGCTAAATAAACTAGCTAGTTTTATCTTTCAGCCCTTCCAGTGAATTAAATAGTTTCTTCCATATGTATATTGAAAAAAAAAATGCGCACATATTCACCCCGTCTTTTTCTTTACACTTAAGGGGTGCCTAAGACTAAATATTTCAAAAAGGGATTTCATTCGATTCTCAAATGAAACTGCTTAATCCATTATCAATTGAGTTATTTGTAGGACAATTTATGTACAAAAAAAAAGGATAGATTAAAACAGACCTTCTTCCAAATAAAAGATACACTTTTTCTCTTATTTTTACAATAGGATAAGATTTATAATCTTGGTTAAATAATAATATCAAATATTGGGCCTTCGTTACATAAAAAAAAATGGAAAATTTAATTATTTGACTTTAATTTTATAAAAAGCGAGCGATGAGCGCTTTGGATGGTACTTTTAGGAAAGTGAATAGGAAAGACGACGTCATTTACTGAAACCTATGAAATTTATTATTAACGAGACGAATTGGTTTCGTTTCGTTCATTTTGAATTGCGCCAGCCGTCCCTAATTTAGCAGAGATTGACTAGAGGGAGGCAGCTAGTCAACACCACCCACCGACAACTCTTAGACTACTCTTTTACCAACGAATAGTGGGATTAGCCGTTTCATCATAACACCTCTACGGCTGAAAGGGCGAGCATGTTCGGTAACGGGAATTCGAACTGTCGACTATCAGCTTGCGAGTCAAACGCCTTAACTACCAGGCCATGCTAGGCCCTAGGAGATGAATAGGATATACAGAGCTCTCAGTTACACACAATGAAATATTCTATATTTCTCGCTTTATTTTCATAATCATAAATTGTATATGAACACGCATTCTATCTCTACTAATTTCAGATCTATCTTTCCTTCTCCCACAAATTACTGCCCAAGCATTAAAAACGTTTAGATGAAATACTTATTGAGAATAACACAATGTGTTGGAGGTTTTTGAAAAGTCTAAAACAGAAAGTGTAGTTAATCAATAATTATCGGATAAGGAGCATTGTCGTGCAGCAACATGTTCACACTAGAAAGTTTGTTTAGATGTATCTATTACAATCTCTCTCTAACACAATCCTGTATCTTAACACAATTACACATACATCATCCAATAGCTCCATGTGATTGTAGGGTTTCGCGTTTAGTTAATGTTAGAAAAAGACAACTTAATATTAACTTGTAAACTTATTAAGAGATTTAAAAATTGGCTTCCAAACAGTAAAATTTAGGTATATCACAATAAGTTAAATAGGTTCGTAATAGGTGTCGCTGCCTCATGCATGAGTGTATTTTGGTTTAGCGCAAAGCCACAAAATGCACTACCTGTGGCTCTGTCCACCAAGTGGATTCGAGCCCCAGATTTTAACGTTTAACTTACCGCTAACTTACTGAGGGGACCATTATGGCAAGAGGTACAAATGTGAATGCACATGTGCATGTGATTATTGTGCTTTATTAGCTATTATTTATACGTAGGTTAGACAAGTTCGTAATCACGATATAATCTCTAGCAACTAGAAGAACTTAGTATATATTTTTTTTACCAAGTAGGATCAGAATACTGAAATCGAACATTTTTTTCGGTTTGTTTTGTTTTTTGTAATCGATTACTGATTTTGGTGGTAAGTTATCAAATCCGCGATATCCTTCGATATTTTTTCAACTTAGTTGGAAAATGGGATAGTCTTACCAGACGGAAAACTGTCATATTCATCAGAATACTGAAATCGAACATTTTTTTTCGGTTTTGTTTTTGTTTTTTGTAATCGATTACTGATTTTGGTGGTAAGTTATCAAATCCGCGATATCCTTCGATATTTTTTCAACTTAGTTGGAAAATGGGATAGTCCGAACAGACGGAAAAAACTGTCATATTCATATATCTTTTTAATATGAATTCAATAACTCTGTTTGTTTAACTTATGGTGAAACAAGATTATTTGTAGTGTTTTAAATATATATATATATATACGGTAGTACTCGAAAAGAAATTAGTCAAAACAAATGGTAAAAAATATTTGCAAAACACGCATTTTTATTGTAGTAAGTGATATAGCTTTATTTAGTAAAAATTGGAAAAGATTAATATTTTTTTATTCAACGTATTTGGCTTAACTTATCCATAAGATGTATGTTAATATGTTTGTATAGCTTTTTTTTTAATTTAACATAGAAAATAAAACACTTATCATTATGCAAATCAAATAATGTTTTCTTTGCTCTACATAGCTCTGAGCCTTATCAACTTTTGTTAATTATTTTCCAAAATATGTAAGCATATTGAGGTCTGCATTATTTTTGTTCAAAATAATTTCTTCTGCCACAGTGTTGCCCCCTAGTGGCACAGCGGTATGTCTGCGAACTTACAACGATATAAACTGGGTTTCGATACCCGTGGTGGGCACAAGCCACAGTGTTGGTTTTACAGATGAGCATAGTACGGTATGTTAACACAGACGCTGCACTATATTTTAAGCTCATCTTGATTATCTACTTCACCATGATGTTTCATTTTTATATAAATTTCATCTACTGATTGTTACTTTCTCAGGAAGTAATTTTCAAGCGTTTCAATTCATCTTGAAATTCTATCCTCCATTAATTGGTTTATGGTGAAACTTTTTTTTGAGGGGATTTATATGTCAATGTTAAAATTCCATTTTCTATTTATTGTTTCACAAAAGGATTTTCCTATAATATTTTATAATGAAATTTTATTATAAGTTCACTACGTTCTCATAATGTGGGTTTTAACCATTTCTGTATTCTATTTGCTAAGGCTTTTGTAAGGATTGTCATTCATGTTGGAATTCCATTGTAAATTCTTCATTCGTTCACCAACCCTCTTGCCAAAAACTAGTCTCCAATTTTTTAAACTTCGTGTTGAATAAAATACCTAAAATCTTAACAGATAAAAGAAACAAACTGCAATTTTCTTTATAATTTGGTTGTTTGTAATTAATCACAAAACTACACAATAGGCTATCTATACTCTGCCCTCCACGAGTATCGTAACCCGGTTTCTTGGGTTGTAACTCTGCAGACATACCGCTGTGCCACTGGGGAGCATAATTTGGTTGAGCTGCAATGATAGT